>NC_063256.1:26778896-26927922 GCF_019578655.1 Ricinus communis
AACTATTGAAGCTGCTATTGCCTACATTGAATTTAGGGAATGCTACGAGTAGTAGTAAGGTAGTAGGAAAAGGCACCAGCATGCCAGCACCACTAGCACCCCTTATCACTTTGGATTTTGCCACCCCAACGGCACAAAAAGAGAAGTGGTATGCAAATAACTCATATGAATTTGTAGATGGCGATGATGAGATACTAGCCAGTTTTGCAACAGCTCTCGCACCGACATCAATGGACCCTAAGTTTGCCAAAATGGCTAATAACTATAGAGAATGGAGAAGATGTTGAAGTTGAAGGGGTGGGAGATAATCAAGGATATTGATGACCCCGTGGTAGTAACTTCCAAAGGGAAAGTGAATTTATCAGATCTACATAAATTCGATGTGATTAGGGACCCTCATGCCTTTCTGAACTCCTACAGGATAGGATGTCCACTTGCTCTAATTTGACCAAATAACAGATTGTCAAGTACTTTAGGTTATATTTAATGGGCGCCATTGCTAGATGGTATTGGCAGTTAGAGGAGAAGATGAGGGATGATTGGAAAGATATGGTGGCTAAGTTTGTCAAATAATACGAGTACAATACCCATATGGAAGTTAGTACTCGGGATTTAGAGTCAACCCAATAGCTACAGAATCAGACAAACTCCGAGTTCATCCTTCGATTTAGGATGAAGGTGGCAAAGATGATAACCAAGATGAAGGGATACACCCTTCTTGTTGATTTTATTTTGAATTGTTATTAGATCATCTTGAGTCATCTAGCGCACCGAGATCAGAGTAGCAGCGTGCCATATTTATGAGTTGTATAATATGTATATATGTATATATATTTTTTCCCAATTTCCCTTGCATATGCATCTTATTTCAAATAAATAGTGAATATGAGCATGTTAATGAGTATATGCCTATAAATTGTGATTGATGCATATCATTGTGTGGAAATGGGATTTCAAATTTGCATTCTGAGATTAAGTTAGAACCACTTAGCCGATGGGGATATCATCGGACCATGTGTACATTGGCTATGTTAAAAACTTAAGAATGAATGCGAGCTACTTAATAAAGATGTGTGTTTGAGTGATTATCTAAAGGGATGAGCACCCAGTTTAAGGACGATGGGTGCCTTTAGGTGGCATAATTTGGAGGTACTAGAAGGTTGGGCACCAAACCTTGAAAGGTAATAGGCACTTGCTTGGAAAAATCCTCACGAGGTGACTAAAGGGTCGAGCATCGAACCCCAAATGGAGCGATGAGCGCCTTTGGTAATAAATCCGCAATTGGAATGCTATAAATGATAAGAGCAATTCGAAGGTTCTTTCTCCTATCTCGTTTCTCATTATTATATTATGCTAATATTTGTCTGTGATGTGTGTATATTATATGTATAAGAGATAATTATATACGTGTGGGCATGCGAACCCTTATTATATGTGTGTATATATATATATATATTATACATTTCACTCAGTAAGGTCTGACTCCCCTTAAAATTTTTCCAAGTTAAGCAGTTAAGAAGTTTTGGGTAAGCTGCAATTGGTCCCTCGCGACGAGTCCTTTAATTTAGTTTATTTTGTAGTGGATGTTGTAAATTCCTTATGGGCTAAAATTCTATAACCGCACTATGTAGATTGTGACTTTGATGATGTATTAGAATTTGTGTTGACTTATGTTAACCTTTTATTTAAGATTTGGGCTGTTGACTCCGTTTTTAGATGTTGAGGTTATTAATGTTTAATTTGATTATGATAATTGTGTTGGGATGGTAAATAATGGATTAAAATTGGAATAGCAACCTTTAGGCTTGCTACGAGCACTAGTAGCCACGCATGATTCCTATGTCCTAGTGCTGGTCATGTGCCCCTAGATTTGGGTCATGACATTATCCTCGTGCGAGGTCAGCTTTTGTCCCTCAGATTTTTACCATTTTAAATATAGTATTTTGTGTTTTGGTTGAAATATGAGGCACACTATTCACACATGGCAAAGTGCATCGATTTTATCAAGTAATAAAATGATAAGTAGAGTATCGTTCCACTGTGGAATTAATTGTGAATACTATTTTCACTCTTATACTAATGTCTAACATTCAAAATGTTGTTTAGATATAGTAATGTTTGAAAGTAAATTAATATTAAAACAACTGGTATATTAATCAAATATCAAGCCTATTCAGGTAATGAATCCCCCTAATAAGTTAAATACTTCATGAATCAAATAGCCCTTGACCACGGCCGTGCTGAGACAAATATATAAGGAAAACTATTTTCTTAGGGTTAGGGAAGCAAGGAGTGAGAGAGAGCCCTGGCGGCTGGTTCAGTTTTTACGTAGTGCTAAGTTCGGGAGAGAGTTGCAGAGAGGAAGAACCCCGGAATCGCAAGGTTCCGAGTGCAAAATAATAGTGGAGCAATTCAAGAGGCAATTTGGGAGATTAATCGTAGTGCAGACCTAGATTTGAAGCTGTTCATCCAATTCGAGAGAAAAGGGAGTACATGTTTCATTTTCATTATTCTTGCATTGTAATTGATTTCCTAGATTGTTTTAAACATGAACATGTTTAGCTAGATTGATTAAATCCATTGGGATTTCTTTACTATGTTGGCTTAATATTATATTGTTGGATTGTTTGAGTTAGTTTTGTATTCTTCTTCCTTTAAGTATTAATAAGATAATGCATTATTCATGAGACGTTGTGAATTGTGGTGTTTAGATTGCTTTATGTGATTGAGAAGTCCATTTGGTAATTGGAATTTTGAATAGCAAGAACTGGTTAATAATCACTTAGAGATAAGGATAATTAACTAGCCGGATTAAGAATTAACAAAGCTTAATAGAGGCGGATTAAGGCTTAATGCTAATTTAAGAATCAATCGTTAGGAAGAGATTCCAACTTTAGGTTATTAGGTTTAGGAATTCGGTTATCTTGAGAGAGAAACCGAATTCAGTTAAGAATTCATCCGCGAGTAGCATAATTAGACTCATCAATCCTTTATCTTTTGTTTGATTGCCAACTAGTTTAGGTTCCCTTTGGGTTTGCTTTCTTGTCTTGGTTATTTCATTTATCCATTCATTCTTGCATCTCCCTTAGAACTTAACTTGTAGCTATTAGTTAGTTTAGAAATTATTCATCATTCATTTTAGGTTAATATAACAAAGAACAAAGAAGTAACTCTAGGCTTTCACTTTCCCGAGGAATACGACCTTGATACTCGCCATGAGTGCTAGACCGCATTGATAGGTTCACTGCCTTAGATTGTAGCTACCATAATTAGCCTATCAAGTTTTTGGCGCCGTTGCCGGGGACTATTTGAAAACTAGAGTGAAATTTGCTATTTGTTAATTTAGCCATTTATTTATTTATTATTATTTTCTGGTTTTTATTATTATTATTATTTTTATTTATTTATTTATTTTATTTTATTTGTACATATTTATTTAGTTTATGTTTATGATTCAGGTAGTGAATGATAAGGATGTTTAATGCTAAATTCAAACTCTTTATATGATGCGTTGGAAAATGGGATCAGGAACTAAGAGAGTGCTGTAAATTGGGATACCCGTGCAACCTTAGCAGCTCGAATGGAATCATTTTGCAGGGCTACCAATCAACTCTCCACTCCCATTCTTTCATCTCAAGATTTTTGTGAATCTGTTATGGTTTACATTTGAGTAATGATTGTCCATTGTACAGTGATGTTGCTCATTGTTCTTATAACTTTGAACAGGTGAATTATACGGGAAGCTGGCTAAATAACTCGTATGAAAGCACCTACAAACAAGAATGGAGCACTTATTCAACCTTTGGATGTAGCTTAGATGGCCAAGAACCACCAGGATTTCAGCAAATACATCAGCAACCTAATCTTGCACCTTTAACTCAAGATGAAGAGTTATTGTCACAAGAGCTGATGATGGGGTTCATTGCAAGTCTTGACGATAGATTTCAACAAACATAGAGGGTACTTGAAAGTCAACAAGCCTCAATTGAGAACATAGAGCATCAAGTAGGCTTGATCTTCAAGTTACTAGTGGCAAAACAATGGGGAACTCCATCAAACGCTACTGAATCCGAGGAACATTTAAGCGCCATCACTTTGCATTCAGGTTAGAATTTTTCTAGTTTATCTACTATGTTTGACGATGATGCTTCTGTGCAGTATGATTTCTTGAACATGGAGTTGGAACCAGAAAAGGAAGAGGCGAACATGATTCCTCTGAAAGACTATCAACAGGAATGTACAGTTGATGATGCTGAGTTGCAGTTATAGGAATTTTTAGTGGATTTTCCACAAGTCCCTTCGAGACAGAAGATGAGCACGAGTTATCCAATGAAGAAGTCTTGGAGGAGCTTGAGTTTCTTCTAGCAAGTGAACCAAGACAAGGACTAGAGAAAACCATTGACATTCTTGAAGAAATTGCCCAACCGTCGATCCTTCCAATTGGTGAAACTTCAGCTTTCAAATTGGAAGAGCCCCTAGAGCATCATGACTACGTGTAATTATACGAGGAGCAAGTTTTGCCCATCATACTGGCAGCTTGCTTGACAGTCGGGAAGAGAAAATTGATGATTATCCCTCTAAGCGGATACTTGAAGCCATTTGCTTGGAAGAAGGATGGATGCTCGTTGATCACCCCCGTTTGCTTTTCACCATGAGTCCAGCTAAGAAGACTCATCACATAAAAAAGAAGGCACCCCAAATTCTATTTTTCATTTTTAATATTCTAACCTTTCATTTTGAAACATTTTATTGGTTTTAAATTTTCATATTTTATTTAATTATTATTTTCAGTTCGATTATTTCTTTATTTTACTATTTTCAGATTCTATTGAAGAGGCACTGAATTTCCACTACATCAGCCTCGATGGATGATTAGGGCAGTCCCCTATATCTTTTTATTTTTCTGCATTTAATTACTTTATTTTTCATACATTTCATGCACTTGGATTGTATTGCCTTTGTTCTCTTAGTTGAGCATCCCATGTAGGGTATCCATCACATTTTACACTGAGGACAGTGTGTTCTTCAAGTGTGGGGTGGTTGTGGGTAAACCTTATAATCCTACTCTCTCATAAGGTTTTTAGATATATCTGAAATTGCTATCACTAGATGTTGTGTATTGTTAGGATGTTAGGACACTGTGTCTTTATGCACTTGAGTATGCTATTTTTGAGCTGATTGATGACTTGATTTATAGAATTGTAGTTACTTTTCTTTGTTGTTCATTGTCCTTTGAAAATAATTGATGGTGTTCTACACATCAGCCCTGCCGGGTTAAACCAGTGTTATTTAATTATTTTTTGAATTTTCAAATTTTAACTTAGAATGTTGATAATGTCATATGCATTTATTTCTTAAGTAATGATTCAATTAATGATGTTGCGAACCAATTGCACCTAATACCACACCTCAAAGTGAGATTTTGAGCCTGTTGAGCATTCATTATACTTATGCTCTTTATATTTCTTGTTTGACTGTGCATTGTACTTGACTTTGCTTCTAGAACTTTCTTTGTAATGCCTGTTGAAGTTACATGAATATTGTGAATACCATGAGATGATTTGGGCGATTTAGAATTCACCACATTTGACCAAAAGCCTACCCTCTTATGTTTCCATGCCTTAACCTTTTCTTAATAATCTACACCTATACACTTCAATTACACCATTCTTTACATTTATCTTTCCTTTACCCTTATGCTGGAATTTCTTTTTGTGATTTGCTCACCCTTATGTGGGATTTAAATGCCAGTTGCTATGTTGGTAAATTCACTAAGTCTTTTTGAGATTTTAGATGCTTCCTCCGATCCAAACTGTATTTTTATTCTGTATGTATGCAGCAGTTCTTATAAGTTGCTAATTATAATTCAAAAAAAAAATGATGAAGAAAAAAAAAGAGAAGAAGAAAATAAACAAAATTCTTTAATTAATTATCTCTTTATCAGATTCAGAGCATTTGCGAGCGTTATTCTACGAAGTAGGGATTTTAGTGAAAAATTCTTTTTGTATATTAGGCATTTAATCCTTTGAGCATATATTGTTGTTTCTCGCACGAATTCCAACATTTTCACACTTGTTTCCCAAATCTCCGTATCTTTACCTTAGCCCCATTACAACCTTGGCAAAGACCCTTTGATTTTGGTATTTACTTATTCACAGTGGCGAAGATATGATTTATGAGCAAGCTTATGGTGAGTAGGTCTTGTGCATTTGCTTTGAGATGTGTTGAATACTGTCTGTTATGAACTAGGGGCGCAAACTGTAAGGAATTGCTGACTGCAGTTTTGTGAGAAGAGTTGTTAATTGCTTGAGGACAAGCAATAGCTTAAGTGTGGGGTGATTTGATGTGCATAGTTTTACACATATTTGCTTGCATATTATTGCGTATTTTCTTAGCAACTATTGTGCTTTTATTCCAAGATCACCCGTGTTTTGTGTTCTTTTGCATTTCAGGAGAATTTATAGGACCATCATCAGTATTTGAGCAATTATAGATCAATACATGTGAAAACGGATGGGAATTCATAAAGATCGGATAAGAGCTCGCAGTGCATACATTAAGCACGACCTAGGTCAAGGCCGTGTTGATCACCAAGGCCTGGACTCTTGCCGTGACCAACCATGAGCTTTTGGTATTCAAAACATGGCATTTTGCACACGGTTTGTGTAGCCATCACGGCCTCCAGCATGGCCTGTGGTGGCTCAGCACCGGCAGGGGCACGACCATGAAGAAATCCTAATTGTTGAGATCTGAATGTTCAGCACGGCCTGGACTCCGGCCGTGCTGAGACAAATATATAAGGAAAACTATTTTTTTAGGGTTAGGGAAGCAAGGAGTGAGAAAGAGCCTTGGCAGCTGGTTCAGTTTTTGCATAGTGCTGAGTTCGGGAAAGAGTTGCAGAGAGGAAGAACCATGGAATCGCAAGGTTCCGAGTGCAAAATAATAGTGGAGCAATTCAAGAGGCAATTTGGGAGATTAATCATAGTGCAGACCCAGATTTGGAGCTGTTCATCCAATTCGAGAGAAAAGGGAGTACATGTTTCATTTTCATTATTCTTCCATTGTAATTGATTTCCTAGATTGTTTTAAACATGAACATGTTTAACTAGATTGATTAAATCCATTGGGATTTCTTTACTATGTTGGCTCAATATATATTGTTGGATTGTTTGAGTTAGTTTTGTATTCTTCTTGCTTTCAGTATTAATAAGATAATGCATTATTCATGAGACGTTGTGAATTGTGGTGTTTAGATTGCTTTATGTGATTGAGAACTCCATTTGGCAATTGGAATTTTGAATAGCAAGAACTGGTTAATAATCACTTAGAGATAAGGATAATTAACTAGTCGGATTAAGAATTAACAAAGCTTAATAGAGGCGGATTAAGGCTTAATGCTAATTTAAGAATTAATCGTTAGGAAGAGATTCCAACTTTAGGTTATTAGGTTTAGGAATTTGGTTATCTCGAGAGAGAAACCAAATTCAGTTAAGAATTCGTCCACGGGTAGCATAATTAGACTCATCAATCCTTTGTCTTTTGTTTGATTGCCAACTAGTTTAGGTTCCCTTTAGGTTTGCTTTCTTGTCTTGGTTATTTCATTTATCCATTCATTCTTGCATCTCCCTTAAAACTTAGCTTGTAGCTATTAGTTAGTTTAGAAATTATTCATCATTCATGTTAGGTTAATATAACAAAGAATAAAAAAGTAACTCTGGGCTTTCACTTTCCCGAGGAATACAACCTTGATACTCGCCATGAGTGCTAGACTGCATCGATAGGTTCACTGCCTTAGGTTGTAGCTACCAGGGTTCACCTTTGTTGATGGATTGTGCTTAGTTATTAGATTTTTATTTGCCATTCTTGTAATCTTCTTGCTGTTTAGTAATAAAGTTTGATTCAGTTAATTTGAGACGTTGAATTAATTATCTTTTAGGTTGTTTCTTGACATTGAGAAATGCTTGTTACGATTGGAATTTGAATAGTAAGAACTAGTAGTTAACACTCAGAGATAAGGTTAATTTACTCGTCGGATTAAGAATTAATAACTTTTAATAGTTCTAAATCACGCTTAATGCTAATCTGTAATAATATGATAGGAAGAGATTCCATTAGGTTAGTGCAGGTTTAGGAACTCGGTGAGCTCGAGAGAGGAACCGAGTTCGATTTAGGATTTAGGCACGGGTAAGCAAGATTGGTAATCTATAAAATCAACCTTAGAATTCCATCACTTAGGTCCCCTTTGGGTTTATTTCTCTTGTTGTGATTGTCTTTCAATTGTTAGTTGCTGTTCATTTATTTATTTGCATTTATAGTCATTAGTTAATTAATTTAGACTTCTCACACCTTATTTCAGACTAGATAACATAGTGAACAGTAGTAACTTTAGGTTCACCCGATCTCTAGGGTTACGACCTTGATACTCACTAGTGCTAGGCCGCATCGATAGGTTCACTGCCTTAGGTGTAGGTTGCATCAGTAGCCCATCAAGTTTTTGGCGCCGTTGCCGGGGAACTGTAACGATGAACTAGAGTGAATTGTTTTTGTGTTACTTTAGTAATTATTTGTTTATTTATTTATTATTTATTCTTAATTTTATTGTTTTTGTTGATTGGTGGCTGTTTGGTTATCGATTTCAGGTAGTTTATGACCAGGAGCTCCAATCCTGATTCCATAGAACCCTTATCTGACCCAGAGCGCTCTCTCAGATTATTGAGACGACGTTTGCAGGCAATTGAAGAGGAGGTAGGAGTTACAGTTCAGGTTTAAAGAGCTAATGTGATGAAGAACCACAACCCCCAGGCTGATGACAATCAGAGGACGATGTACGGGTTTGCTCGACCATCTTTGGATGGGATAAAAACTAGTATAGTCAGACCTACTGTAGCGGCCAACAATTTTGAGATAAAAGCCAATGTTATCCAGATGATCCAGCAGAGCGTGCAGTTTGGAGGATTGCCCAGCGAGGATCCCAGTGCTCATATCTCTAACTTTTTAGAGATTTGTGACACATTCAAGATAAATGGAACAACCGATGACGCCATTCGGCTGAGATTGTTTCCATTTTCCTTGAGGGACAGAGCAAAGAGATGGTTACAATCTCTTCCACAGCAGACGATTACTACCTAGAAGGCGTTGGCTGAAAATTTTTTACATAAGTATTTTCCTCCCGCTAAAACTGCTAAACTTAGAAATGACATATCTTCTTTTGTGTAGTTTGATGATGAAAGCATGTACGATGCATAGGAGAGGTTTAAGGACCTGTTGAGATGCTGCCCACATCACGGATTGCCAGTGTGGATGCAGGTTCAGACCTTCTACAGCGGGTTGAACCTTACGACGAGGCAGATGGTGGATGCTGTAGCAGGTGGGGCGCTAAGCAGTAAGATGCTTGAGCAGGCTCAAAACTTGATAGAGGAATGGCCATGAACAATTATCAGTGGCAATCCTCTAGGAGCTGACCAGGAAGATAAGGAGTGGTCAACCAGGTGGATTCTACAGCAGCCTTGGTAGCTCACGTGGAGCTTCTAGCCAAGAAGATTAACCAACTCTAGATGCCGATTCATGCAGTGCATGTTAGCTGCGAGTTTTATGGTGGCCCGCACTACAGTACGAATTGTACTGTGGGAGGTATGTTTGCTTCATCTTCCTCTACTTTTCCATCTATTTCTGCTGTGTCTTCTGATGTTGAGCAGGTTGATTATATGGGGAATGCCCCAAGGCAGCAGAATGACCCTTACAGCAACACATACAACCTTGGGTGGCGCAATCATCCCAACTTTAGTTGGAGGAACAACAATAGCCAGCTAGGCATGCGCAAGCTCCTCCTCCACCAGAAAAGAAATCAAATTTAGAGGAGCTTATGATGAAGTTTGTGACGACTACAGAGATGAGGTTCTAGCAAACTGATAGTGCACTTAGGAATCAGCAGGCCTCAATTCAGAACTTGGAGACTCAAATTGGCCAAATCTCTAAGATGTTGTCTGAGAGGCGACAAAGAGCGCTCCCTAGCACCACTGAGTCTAACCCAAGGGAGCACGTGAACGCCATCACTTTGCGTTCAGGTAAGTTAGTTTCAGCTCCTTCTAAGCCTGTTCTTGACAACTCCACTATTGATGTGCAGGTTGAGGCAAACACTAAGGTTAAGGAACCTGAGGGACAAAAGGTGAAATCAATCCCAGTCAGGAAATATCAACCTAAGATTCCTTATCCTGCTAGACTCAAACAAGCAGAAGCGCAAGAGTAGTTCGGTAAGTTTTTGGATGTTTTTAGACAACTGCATATTAACTTGCCTTTTATTGATGCATTAAAGCAGATGCCAAAGTATGCCAAGTTCTTAAAGGACATACTTAACAGAAAAAGGAAGTTGGAGGAGGTAGCCTATGTTAAGCTTAACGAAGAGTGCTCAGTAGTGTTTCAGAGCAAGTTGCCAGAGAAACGTCACAATCCAGGGAGTTTCACTATTCCTTGCACTTTAGGTAACTTGTGTGTTGATGATGCATTAGCTGATTTGGGGGCTAGCATAAATGTCATGCCCACTAGTTTGTTCAATAAGCTAGGTTTGGGGGAGGCAAAACCCACTAGGATGTGCATTCAATTAGCTGACCGTTCTATTAAGCTTCCTAAGGGGATTGTAGAGAATGTGCTAGTCAAGGTAGATAAGTTCATATTTTTTGTTGGCTTTGTGGTTATGGATATGGATAATGAGCATGGTGTATTGTTGATTTTAGGGAGACCTTTCCTTGCCACGACTAGAGCTAAAATAGACGTATTTGAGGGAAAGTTAGAACTTAATGTAGGGGATGACTGTGTTACTTTTAGTTTACCCCCATCAGATAGTTCTCCCACCGACCATGTTCATGCCATTTGCAGTATTAATGGAATTGGTCTTGCATATGATAAGCAACCACAGGATGTACAAATGGATGATGCTATACATGTTTCTTTCCCTGTTGATATGTGTTATTCATCTGAAGAAAAAAACTTGTATCAATTTGAGACTTTATGCTATGATACACCCGAGAAGGGTAGTTGCAAGTTTGTTTATGACAGGTCACTTAGCCAGAATTTGGAGTGGATGAATGGGCATCCCAATTCGGTGCGGAGAGCACCTCCTTGGTCATCTACCGCACACATTGGACCTCCTCTTTACGTTTATATGCCTTAAGCCCCAACTTACATTGAGCCCACCTTCTCGATTTGCCCGCAATGCAGGAATGCTACTGCAGAGTCCAACTAGATGACTCGAACAAAAAGAAGCACCTTCGGGAGGCATTCCCGAATCTATTTATGCTTTTTGAGTTTTTGGACATCTTTTATTTATGTATTTATTTTTTTTAGTTAGATATTTCAGTTTATTTTTAGTTTGTTTTATTTTTAGATGATTTTATTTTATTGGACCTTTTACTAGATGTTGCTTGGGATGTATTTATTCTTGAGTTTTGTAGGAGTTAGCCTACTCGATGCTCATACGCAATTTTGAGGACTAACATATCTTGGAGTGTTAAAGCACACATCAAGGGCGTGATCCGATGAGACTATTTCTAGTTTTTATCTCTTTCTGTTGTCTTGTTTTTCTTTTAGTTTTCTAGCTTTTTGTGGACTCCCATAATTTGCTTCTTTGTGCGTATTTTATCTTCCTTTTTGGAGTGCCTACCTTATTTCACACCGAGGGTAGTGTTTCTCTCAAGTGTGGTGTAGGTACCTTAGTTTTGTGCAGGTACCAATTTTGTTATCTCAAACCTCTGTAAGGATGGTATTTTGCTATTTTTATTTTGCTTTCATTTCCCTTATTGATTGAGTCTGTTCATTCTTATTGTCCTTATCTTGAGTTTTGTTTTAATCGAGTAGTTGATAATTTTTTCTCTTTTGAATGGATACCCTTATAGCTTTTATCGAATCTTGTTGAAAGAAGGCAATAAACGAATCTCTTAATTTCAATCAAGCTAGGTAAAACTGGTGTTTTTCCTTAAATTTTTTCATTTTACTTTATCTTTGATATAGAACACTGTTAATATTGATGCTTATTAGATTGATTGATTGTTTAAACTTTGGTTTGAGAATTTATGCAATTTTAATCCACTCAAATGGTGAGGTTTTTATGCTCATTTTGTTTTTGATTAGTGAGCAATTGTATAGAATATTTGTTTCTATAACTTGCTCTGTGATGACTTTTGAGATTACATGAGTTTTTGATAGTCATGAGATGATTTGGGCACTTAGGATTTACACAATTTGGCCAAAAGCCTAACCTTGTTTTTCCCTTAGTGAACCAATTTTGAGCCTTAGCCTTTTCTTTCATTGTAATTTACCTTTGACACTCATTTTATCACTTCTATTCATTCTACCATTGTTGTTGGAGATTATGTAAGTTTATGCTGCATTTCATTTTGGATCAATTTGCATATGTTCACTAAGTTGCTAGATTTTTCGTAGATGCTCCCTTCAATCCAAATGGTACATATCGTTTTACTACTTTTGATTGAGCATTGTATTACTTCATCTTGCATTATCTGTTGTTGTAGGAGTAGTAGAAAAAAAATATAACAATAATAAAAAAATAAAAATAATACATATATGTATAATTTTCTTTTACTTCATTTCGAGCATCATCTTATTATTGGAGCAACTTAGTGTTCATTTTAAGTACAACATTTGATCCTTGGCTATTTTCTTGCATTACCTGCATAATTTTCCAGCAACTTTTAGCCTACTTTCCATATTTATCCATACCCTACCTTAACCCCATTACAACCTCGCTCAAGACCCTTTTGATAATGATTATTGATTATTTCACAATAGTGGAGATTGGATCTATAAGCAAGCTTATGGTAAGCACCTTTTTCTGTATTTTTGCGTTGAGAGCTTGGCGATATTCTTTCACTTATATACACTTGTGTGTTTTGAGTGACATCTTGTAAGGCATGGTTCTTAATTTCTCAGTTTGGATGGTTTATCATTTTAATTTTAGCAGCTTTATTAACTTTGTTCTCTTTCTCAAGGATTTAGTGATTTGGGGGTTTTGAGGAAATTCGTCATAGAGTTTTGAGA
This sequence comes from Ricinus communis, assembly GCF_019578655.1. Classification (NCBI taxonomy): domain Eukaryota; kingdom Viridiplantae; phylum Streptophyta; class Magnoliopsida; order Malpighiales; family Euphorbiaceae; genus Ricinus; species Ricinus communis. Next base: position 26,791,947 of record NC_063256.1, read on the forward strand.
CTTGTTTTGAGCTAACCTCTTGCAAAGTATATGATTGAGTTATTTGGTATCTGTTTGAGGAGTGAGTTGTTAATTGCTTGAGGATAAGCAAACGCTTAAGTGTGGGGTAGTTTGATGAAGATGATTCTATGCATATTTATTGACTGTTTATCAGTCGTTTATTCGTGTATTTGAGTCATATTTATTCTTGTTTAATCGCACTTTGGTATATTTTTGAGTTTTTTAGGTTTTCGGACTCCTTGCTGGGAAATTGATTGATTTTCGGGCAGAAACCAAGCTATGTGGATGATTTATGCATATTAGATGTTTGTCGAATTCGATTCCTTATTGGCGCGCATTTTGAGGCTTTTGCATGGGCAGTTGCACGGCCTATGCATATTTGCATGGCCCGTTCCACGGCCTCCCTTGCCCGTTGCACGGGCCGTGGCACAAGCTATGGCACTTCTGCCTATAAGTAGGCGCACGCAGAATGAGACAGGGTTCCGCTTCTGATTTTTAGACTTCTTTACGCGAGCGACCCCCCACTTCTACACCTCTGTTCTTGACATTTTGGCAGACCAACGTCATTTCAAAGGATTGATTTGGGAGATTCAAGCAAAGATTGAAGGTTCTAGACGATTGATCGAGAAATCCGAGATCCATACTTGAGGCTGGTTTCAGAGTTGGCTTGTGACATTCCCATTTCGATTTGAGAGAAGAGGGGTTACATGTTCCATTTCCTTTTCTGTTGTTTATTTCCTTTTGTATTTGTTTCTTTCATTATGAGTAGCTAGGGCTACCGAACCCATTGTGGACCTTTGTTGATGGATTGTGCTTAGTTATTAGATTTTTATTTGCCATTCTTGTAATCTTCTTGCTGTTTAGTAATAAAGTTTGATTCAGTTAATTTGAGACGTTGAATTAATTGTCTTTTAGGTTGTTTCTTGACATTGAGAAATGCTTGTTACGACTGGAATTTGAATAGTAAGAACTAGTAGTTAACACTCAGAGATAAGGTTAATTTACTCGTCGGATTAAAAATTAACAACTTTTAATAGTTCTAAATCACGCTTAATGCTAATCTGTAATAATATGATAGGAAGAGATTCCATTAGGTTAGTGCAGGTTTAGGAACTCGGTGAGCTCGAGAGAGGAACCGAGTTCGATTCAGGATTTAGGCTAACCAAGATTGGTAATTTATAAAATCAACCTTAGAATTCCATCACTTAGGTCCCCTTTGGGTTTGTTTCTCTTGTTGCGATTGTCTTTCGATTGTTAGTTGTTGTTCATTTATTTATTTGCATTCATAGTCATTAGTTAATTAATTTAGACTTCTCACACCTTATTTCAGACTAGATAACATAGTGAACAGTAGTAACTTTAGGTTCACCCGATCTTCAGGGATACGACCTTGATACTCACTAGTGCTTGGCCGCATCGATAGGTTCACTGCCTTAGGTGTAGGTTGCATCTTAACAAACAACTAAACATATCTTATTATTAAAGCATATACTAACCTTCCAACCTAACAATGTATATCAACTAATGCTAAACCAACACTTAAATCCATCAAACATAAACTTAACATGCTCATCTAATACATAAAGACTTCTAAAATTAAAAATTAATAATAAAAAATAACACAAAAATAAAATAATCAAGCTTTTGTAAGCTTACCCTATGTGGGGTAAGCCTTAGCCCACGTAGGCTAAGCGAAAGCCCACGTGGACTAAACCTTACCCCACGTGGGGTAAGCTCCTAAAAGCTTGGAGCTTTTGTTTTTTGGGCTTTTTTCAAAAACATTATTTTCAAATTTAATGCAGACATAATATGAGGAAACACAACCAATATGCACTTAAAACAGGTTTAATCCGAAGTTTGGGCCCTCAAGGTGATACCTTTTAATGAATCAAGGAAAAGAGTGATTTTGAGTAGCAATGGATTTGCTTAGGCTCTCAAGACACTAAAACACTCATAATAGTCTCTAAATGAGCAGAAAATAACCCTATAAAAAAAGAAATTATAAGTGGAAAAAAGAGGGTTGGGGTGTTTGGATTTTAATTAAAGGAAAATAAGATATGGGTGTTTAGAAGCTAAAGGAGGATTGATAAGTGTTCTCCTTGAGTTATTAGTGCTGGAATCGCTTATTAAGGATGATTTTGAATGGATTTTAGGATAATGAGTGAGGTAAATAGGGTTTTTGGTAATGGGTATGGTTAGGGATGGTGTTTAAGTATATGGGTGTCTGAGGAAGATGGATGAAAAGACTTTAGTGTCTCTTCAAGAGAAGGAAACAAATTCTGCCCTTTTTTCTTTTTAGGTTAGAGAGCGTCTCTTCAATTTTTTGTGGCTCTAGGGTTTTTGACTGAGAAAGAGATGATTATATATGGAAATTTTAGGGCTTTTTTGGAAGTTTAACTTTGATTGGTTGATGTTATTTAAGGGTCAAGGATTTAATATGCATTTTTAGGGTGAGGCAGATGGTAGCACGTGTCCTTAGGAGGGAATATGCCTCCTAGATTCATATTCCCATGATGATTGCATTCTAGGCCTTTAGCCCACGTGGGCTAAGAAAAAGTCCATGTGGGCTCCTTACCCCCATGTGCTTAGCTCAAGGCTTAGCCCACACAGGTCCTCGCTAAGCCCATATGGGCTTGGCTTAACCCATGTGCTTTAAGCCTTAGTCCATGTGGCACAAGGTGGTTTTGCAAGGACTTTAGGTTTTCACTTGTCTTGATTTAGGTTTTTTGGGGTTTTAGGGTCTTGGTTAGGGTTTAAGGTTTAATCAGGGTTTATGGGGTTTTACAGTCTTAGTTTTAGGGTTTTATCAATCCATTCCAGAGCTTTCAGGCCTCTTTTGGTGTCTTTCAGAGCCTTTTTCTTCTTACCTTAAAACTCACTCCACTAGACTTATCCTAGTCAAGTCATCGGACATATGTAACGAATGAGCAAAAGTTAAGTAATAACAGTTTGCCCTGCTTTAGAAAATGAATTCTTTTGGAAATTGGTTTTTTATGCAAAACTAATTTTAAAAGAATGAGTTTGAAAATAAAGAATGAGTTTGGATAAAAGCAAAAAGGATTAAATATCACCTGATTGGCTTGATTTCTTATTCTAGAGTTTGACCTATCCGAGGAAGACACCATCTCGCCATTTTCCATTTTTTAGACTTGTGAAGCAGAACGCACCACCTTACTACATAAATATTCCTCGGGAGACACATCTCGCCTGTTTTGTTGAGGCAGGAAGCACCAATTCACTGTTGTTAAATGAGCCCTTATAAGGAAAACACCATCTTGCCCTCAGGATAGAAGGCACCACCTTGCTATTTGCTCTGATTACGGGAGACACCTGTTAGAGTATTCCCTAAAGATAAAGAGTTGTCAGATAATCTGTGTTAATTTATACATCACCATTGATGGCATACAATTATATTAAAGGCATTGTTCGACTCTAATGGTACGATTAGTCGGGTATTATCAAGAAATAATCCAAACCGTTAGTGATGAACACCATGGAATGTAAACATAAATGTAAGAGAAATTATAAAGAGATTTTATAATGATAAGGTTCTCATTACGTACGTTCCTAAACTTTATTCATAGTCGATGTTTGATTGAGAATTAGATATTGATCATTGGATATTGATCAAATGCTTGAGACACCATAATGCGTTATCATTTACTTATGAAGTAAGCAATCTGTCTCATAAGGTTGAGGAATAAATATTCTGAGATAAGCATATGGGTGCTTGTTACAAGAACAAGTTCATTGAACATGACCCCACCGAGTAGTCCATATGAAATTTACTCCAAGTGTCTATAGACAATACTCTTATGATATGTAAGACATGATCCTTAGACTTGAGATAACAATGTATTATCTTATATGAGGATTACTATATTTTGATACTATCTTATATTCTTGATGGGCTAATTTGTGTTAGCTACAATCTAAGGCAGTGTACCTATCGATGCAGTCTAGCACTAATGGCGAGTATCAAGGTCGTATTCCTCGGGAAAGTGAAAGCCTAGAGTTACTTCTTTGTTCTTTGTTATATTAACCTAAGATGAATGATGAATAATTTCTAAACTAACTAATAACTACAAGCTAAGTTCTAAGGGAGATGCATGAATGAATGGATAAATGAAATAACCAAGACAAGAAAGCAAACCCAAAGGGAACCTAAACTAGTTGGTGATCAAACAAAAGATAAAGGATTGATGAATCCAATTATGCTACCCGTGGATGAATTCTTAACTGAATTCGATTTCTCTCTCGAGATAACCAAATTCCTAAACCTAATAACCTAAAGTTGGAATCTCTTCCTAACGAATGATTCTTAAATTAGCATTAAGCTTTAATCCGCCTCTATTAAGCTTTGTTAATTCTTAATCCGGCTAGTTAGTTATCCTTATCTCTAAGTGATTATTAACCAGTTCTTGCTATTCAAAATTCCAATTACCAAATGGACTTCTCAATCACACAAAGCAATCTAAACACCACAATTCACAACGTCTCATGAATAATGCTATCTTATTAATACTGAAAGCAAGAAGAATACAAAACCAACTCAAACAATCCAACAATATAATATTAAGCCAACATAGTAAAGAAATTCCAATGGATTTAATTAGTCTAGCTAAACATGTTCATGTTTAAAACAATCTAGGAAATCAATTACAATGAAAGAATAATGAAAATAAAACATGTACACCCTTTTCTCTCGAATTGGATGAACAGCTCCAAATCTGGATCTACAATTTGATTAATCTCCCAAATTGCCTCTTGAATTACTCCACTACTGTTTTGCACTCGGAACCTTGCGATTATGGGATTCTTCCTCCCTACAACTCTCTCTCGCACTCAATACTGTGTAGAAACCGAACCAGCCGCCAGGGCTCTATGTCACTCCTTCCCCCTCTTTCTTTTTCTAACCCTAAAAAAATTCATTTTCCTTATATATTTTGTTTCAGCATGACCGTGGTAGCACGACCGAAGTCTAGGCCGTGCTGAAGGATCTCACCAAGTAGGTTTTCACCATGGTCGTGCCCCCACCGGTGTTGGCCACCACAAGCCGTGCTGGAGGATGTGGTGGCTACGGAAACCGTGCCCAAACCATTATTTTGAAGACCAAGTTTTGATGGTTGGTCAGGGCCAGATTCCAGGCCGTGATGGTCAGCACGGCCTTGACTCAGGCCGTGCTCAATGTGTGCAACGTGGGCTCTTGTCCGATCTTGATGAATTCTCATCCGTTTCCGCACGTATTGATCTATAATTGCTTAAACACGGATGACGGTCCTATAAATGCTCCTGAAATGCAAAAGAAGACAAAACACGGGTGATCTAGGAATAAAAGCACAATAATTGCTAAGAACATACGCAATAATATGCAAGCAAATATGTGTAAAACTATGCACATCAGTTCTCTTATTTATGGAGCTAAAAAAGGGATAGTCATTGGGTATAGTAAGAATTATATAAAGATAATAAGTTATCAATAAGGAATTCATTGTCCAAGGTAATATGTTATGGGACCTTATCCTTATGATTCTTGATATGCTTTAACATGGAAATTCTTGGCCAATATTGTATGAATGAAGATTATAAAAAGTGTTTCATAGATCTTATTCAAATGTTATATACAATTATCAAGAGTAGATATGATTAGTTAAATTATAGAGTTGACACTTGCATCCATGCTCTATGAATCAATTAGGATAAAAGTATAATGAAAGGATTGAATTACATTGTAAGATTGTTCATTGCAAAGGTTGATTAAAGCACTTTAATCATTCCTACACATTTTGATAGTCATGATGCATTGCAAGATGCCAATCTTCATATATGAATATGGATTAAATTAAATTAGAGTATTAACATTGGATTAAAGGAGTTTAATTCATAATCCATATTCATTACCAACATGTTAGGAACCTTTTGGGTCACACAAATAGACTTTAAGTGAGTATTAAAATGAGGCTTTAAGCTTTATGCTTAAGCTCACATATATTGGGCCTAATTAAGGTTAATTAATTAAGAGCTAATGGGCCTTATATAATGGGCCTATGATGAGTTTTATTATCCATGGATTAGTTCTTATATTAATTAAAATTTATTTAGGATAACAAAGCCCAACTTAAAGTAAGTTAGGATTTTATAGAAATTCTAAACCTATAAGGACTTTGATTAAAGGCCATATATATAGAAAGAGATGTATATGGGACGACGAAGGTTAAGAAAGAAGGTTGGTGGCACATTTAAGAAAGAAAAACATTTTCTTTGAGATCATCCTTTTCTCTGGCTTTCTGATCTTCTTAGGGGTATGACAAGTGCTAAAGGCACTTACTTTTGAGCTTTATTTTATATTAATTTTACCTTTAATTGAGTTTGATTTGTTTGTTCAAGCTTGATTTTCAGTTCTTTTAGGCATTTTGAGGATAACACATGTTAAGGAGTTAAATGGAATCGAAAAGCATGAGAATTGGGCAAAGGAAAGGCATATTTATCCAAAGTTCATTCTGACATGAGAAGCCACACGGCCATGTGGCCTTCCTATGTGAGTTATGAAAAATGGCAAGTTGTATGAAGGGTCCACACGGGAACCTTACACGGCTGTGTGCTCCCCGTGTGGAAGAAACAAGTGAATTTCAGCATTACATAGATTTGATCGCATTAGTTTTAGTGTAGTTTTAATGATCTTACAGGTATAGAATTGAAAAGTGGTCTGCATCAACTTTGTAGATATTGTGCAGTCTGTTTCTGTTTCGGTCAGTCTCAGTTTTTGGGCCTTTGATGAAGAACATAAGCCTCAATTCAATTTTTACGATGTCCTAAAATAGCCTACAAAGTAAAGAACAAAAAGAGACATATTCAAGCTATGAAAAGCTAAGGACGTCACATTGCCGTGTGGTCCCTTGTCAATCATAAAATACACTATTTAAAGGAACCTTTAGGGTTGTGTTGAGAGAGCTTCGTCATTTTATTCATTTTAGAGAGAGAAACACTTAGAAACTTCATTTTTCTTTCATTTTTAGGGTTTTGATTGGTCATTTCTCAAGGAAGGACATCAATTCCTTCAACATTTTCAAGGATTGAATTCAAGATTGAAGATTATCATCTCTAATCTTCTATGAATAGTTTGAGGTCTTCTTTCCTTAAGCTTTATTTCTTTACTGTAATGTTTAGGAACTAATTTTCTTGCTATTTGAGTTTTGATGAACTCTAATTTATTTTGTATGGATTGATTTAAAGCTAATGCAATTAATCTTTTCTATGAGTTATTTTTTCCATTTGATTACTTAATTATCTATTTCAATTGATAAGTTGACATATTAATTGGGATTTATTTTCATAAACTGATTGGAGATAACTCTTTATGAATTGATCATGTCTTAGGGATTGAGGATTGATTGGGATACTAGAGATAGATCTGCAAGATCCTTTGGTTTAATAGTTCCTTAATCTTAGATGCATGAGCTAAGTGAGTAGGTTTGAGAAGAGATTCCTCTCCCTCCTCTTAGGAATTAGGGGTTTAATCACTTGAGAAAGGTTTAAGCCTAATTTGGTGGAATGTTAGCTCAACTATTGATTGGAATTAATTGCTATTTGTTTCATGAAATATTTAAATTATTAGGGGGATTCGCTACCTAAATAGGCTTATCATTGATAAGTTTACCAATTGTTTTAATCTTTATTTTCAAGATTGTTTTACTTTTAAATATTATTACATCCAAACAACATTTTGATTGATAAACATTAGTGTATGATTGTAGGTAGTACTCACAATTACGTCCCTAGTGGAACAATACTCTTATTCATTATTGTATTACTTAATACGATAGGTGCACTTTGCCATGTGCGGATAGCGCGGATAAAGTATTTGGCGCTGTTGCCAAAAGATTCTTTTCTATTGTGATATTATTAGTAATTTAAAAGCTAGCGGTTTATGTCTTTATTTTTCATTTATTTTATCTTTGTTGTGTTTGTGTTTGTGTTTTCTTTAGGTACATGAATCTGTATATGACCCGAGCTAGTTTGATGGAACTATTCACTTACGAACCAGAGTCGGAAAAAACTTTGAGGAAGCAGTGAAGAGAAGAATGAGAATGAGCTTTAGCCGTAATGGTGGCGGAGTTATAGAATTAGAAGCGCCCATTGTAGTAGGAGCTAAACATCTAATGGTTTATAGGGATTCAATGATGGTAATTCAACAAGCCCTCGAGGAATGGGAAGTAAAAGAAGAGAAGTTGAATCGGTATGTCAACTATCTCAAGACTTTAGTGTGGAACTTCTCCAAGTATTCCTTTATACACTTGCCTCGGGATGCGAATCAGATGGCGGATGTGCTAGCTATTCTATCATCTATGTAGGTTAATCCCTCGCAGCTGTCGATGAAACCTTTGGTCATCGTGAAGTCAGGTGCACCTTGTTATCAAGGGAATCAAATTTTACAAGTTCAGATTAGACCAGAAGAAAAGCCATGATTCTACGATCTGAAAAAGTTCATAGAAGACAGGGAGTATCTAGAAGAAGCGACAACTAAGGAAAGGTATGCGTTGGGAGTCCAAGCTAGAAATTACATCAGCCACAGGGGAGTCTTGTATAAAAGGATGATGTCGAGTGTACATCTTTGGTATGTAACTAAAGCAGAAGTTGAAGAAGTAATGGAGGAAATACACAAAGGAGTGTGCGGGCCTCATAAGAGCGAAATTGTGTTAACCAGAAAATTTGAAAAGACTGGCTGATAACAGGATTTCTATCGTGAGAAATCAAAATGTATCCATCTGGGTTTTTGCTAAATGAATGAAATTATCTTGAATTATTATCAAATACATATCCGTTTGTCATTTTACACACACTAACTGAAACAAAAACAAAACTAAAAGCTCCAAGCAAAATAAAATGAGATATGAAAAGAAGCATAATTTTTATTTCTTCTTTGCATAATTTGCATATGCATCCTTAAGATAGAGCAACTAGTTCTCGAACCAAGCAAGGCTAAGGAAAATCAATATTTAGAGCAGCCAAATCTTCAAATAGAAGTAAGAAAAAGGAAAAAGAACAAAAAAAGCTAAGTTGAAAACCTAAAAGGGCGACTTAGGCAAAAACAGAGTTTGCTAAGTTGAAAACCTAAAAGGGTGACTTAGGCAAAAGTTAAGGCAAAAGCAAAAATAATAAAAAAAGATTTGGCTGCATGGCCTCCTTAGTGCATAAATTCATACAAAGATAGAAAGACAAAACACGAGGGTAATCCAAAAGGCAATACATTTTATACCTCCAAAAATAAAGGTCTACATAAAGGTTTCGGGTTTTACATTCAGAGAAAGAAAAAGTATAAGCAAAGGGAAGTCAGAAGCCGAAGTTCCCTTCCGAACCATCCATCTTATCATCTGATTCAACATCCATTGCTTGGGTCTGTAAGGCTGACAGCTGGAGAGTCAGGGTATCAATCCGTCATTGCGAAGCATCAAGATAATGCTGCTGGTCGTCTAACTGCCCCTGCAGTGCCTCATGGTCCCTCTGATGAAAACCCAAAAAAGAGAATTAGGTAGCACATTTCACACATACATTTTGCATTTCATAATTTGTTGTGGTTCTTACTCGCCAATCCTCACTAAAGATGAAGAACTGTCTCCTCATGGCCCCAACCAATCGATGTACGTGCTCAAATTGGTCTCTGTGAAACTGTATTGTATATATGTCACTAACCTTTTCAGGAAAGCCAAAGTGATAAAAATGCAGAAGGAAAGCAAAAGCTTACATGGGTGCAGTTGCTCGGGATGAACTCTGGAGGGAAATACTGATCCATAGTGAGATGGTGCTCTATCATATTGAGTCGACTCCAATGTGAAACCATCACATCAAAAGGGAATGAGACAGCTCCTAGGACAACATTTAATGTGCCGTAGGTGGTGCCTTTGAAGTCACACCAGCGGATGAGCCTGCGACATGGGAAGGCCAGCTGTGTTGAGAAGACCATCCTTTAGTCGGCTCGCGAATAGCAGGGGCTTGGCGAACAAGCTGTAAATGGGTGAATGAAAGAGCAATACATGATAAAAAAAAAGAGAAAATTCTAAATAACTTGAGAGAATACCTAGACAACGGTGTCATCACTGAGAGGTAAAGTCCTCAACAGTTGTGGGATGAACGAGGTATGATTGGTTAGCACACGAGCCTAGTGACAATACTGGGGACTTTCGTGAGATTGACAAGATAGATGTGCATCAGTTGAGACCATTACTTGAGGAACCACCAGTCCTCGAGCTGAAAGATCTTCCACAACATCTCAACTATGCATATATGGATGAGGATATCAGGTTGCCTGTTAGTCTAGCAGCAGACTTGACACTTGAGGAGAGGGAGATGCCTTTACCCTTTCTAAGGGAGTACCTACAAGGGTTCGCTTGGAGAAATGATGACATCAATGACTTGGCGATTGGACCGGAAAGCAAGCTAAACCCGCACACGAAATGAGGGGTTATCGAGTCCAGCTAAACGACTTGAGATAAAAAGAAGCACTTTTGGGAGGCACCCTAAATTTTACAAAGGGGTAGGCTTTTGGCCAGATGTGATGAATCCTAAGTTGCCCAAATCATTTAATGGTATTCAAAAATTCATGTAACCTCAACAAGCATTATAGAGCAAGTTCTAGGAACAAAATTAAGTACCGCGCACACTCAAACAAGATAAATCATGAGCATAATTTGCAATGGATGTTCAGATTTTGGTTTAAAACTCACATTTGAAGTGGCTAAAATTTGCCATTGGTTCTCAGACTTATCAATTGAATCATCGCATAAATGGTATAAGAGATTGGAATAATCAAAGTTCAAAGATAAAGGCTAAAAATTTGCAATGAACTAAAGCAACACTGTTTTAACCCGGCCAAAGTGACATATTGAACACAGTGAAATTACTTTCCAAGAACAAAAATCGAGAGGAACAATCAATTACACGTATGTGAATTAAATCATTAATTACAAAAGAACAAACTAAGCTTAAGCGACATAAAGAGCATAGGTCCTAACATCCTAAAAATAGACAACACCAGTGATAGCAATTCAGACAAATTCAAAAGTCATAGGAAAGAGAAAAGAACATACAGTTTACCCACACCCACCCCACACTTGAAGAACACACTGTCCTCAGTGTAAAACGAAGTGGGTACCCTGCATGGGATGTACAAATAAAGAAAGAAAAATCAATAATATCTAGGTACATGACATTTATGAAAAATAAAGTAAATCAACGTAGAAAATAAAAAAGAAGATCTAGGGGGACTGCCCTGATCATCCACCAAGGCTGGTGGAGTGGAAATTCGGTGGGTCCTCGGCAGGAGATGAAAATGAAAAATAAAGAAATAATAGAAACTGAAAAAAAATTAAATAAAATATGAAAACTAAAACTAATAAAATGTTTCAAAACTAAAATAAATAAAATATTAAAAACATAAAATAAAATTTGGGGTGCCTCTCAAAAGCGCTTCTTTTTGTCTCGAGTTGTTTAGCTAGACTCGGTAACCCCTCCTTTCATGTGCGGATTTAGCTTGCTCTGCAGTCTAATCGCCAGGTTATTGATGTCGTCATTTTTCCAAGCGAACCCATATAGGTACTCCCTTAGAAAGGGTAAAGGCATCTCCCTCTCCTCAGGTGTCAAGTCTGCTGCTAGACTAATAAGCAACCTGATATCTTCATCCAGATATGCATAGTTGAGATGCTGTGGAAGATCTTTCAGCTTGAGGACTGGTGGTTCCTCAAGTGATGGTCTCAACTGATGCACACCTACCCTGTCAATCTCACAAAACCTTCCAATATTGTCATTGGGCTCGTGTGCTAACCAAAATTCAAGCTGCTCCAATACCTCCTCATTTGACAGCTCATGCCCATCTTCCATTGGTGAAGCAACTTCTAAAAGGTCTATTCGATTAGAATTAGACCTCTTGGTCATACACTACCTGTAATGAACAAGGTAGTAACAACCCAAATAAATAAATAAATAAAATAATGACAAAAACATAACAGAAAAGAAATATGGCTAAAGTAACAAATAACAAATTTCACTCTAGTTTTTAAACATTTCCCTGCAACGGTGCCAAAAACTTAATACACTAATTGTGTAGCTACAATCTAAGGCACTGAACCTATCGATGCAGTCTAGCACTAATGGCAGTATCAAGGTCGTATTCTTAGGAAAGTGAAAACCTAGAGTTACTACTTCATTCTTTGTTATCTAACCTAAAATATATGATGGATGAATTCTAAATTTACTAATAACTAGAAACTGAGTTCTAAATGAGATACAAGAATGAATGAATAAATGAAACAATCAAGGCAAGAAAGCAAACCCAAAGGGAACCTAAACTAGTTGACAATCAAACAAAAAATAATAGATTGATGAATCCAATAATGCTACCCGTGGACGAATTCTTAACTGAATTCGGTCTCTCTCTCGAGATAACTGAATTCTTAAACCTAAGAATCTAAAGTTGGAATCTCTTCTTAACGATCGATTATTAAGTTATTTAATCCGCCTCTATTAAGCTTTGTTAATTCTTAATCCTGCTAGTCAATTACCCTTATCTCTAAGTGATCATTAACCAGTTCTTGCTATTCAAAGTTTCAATTACTTAATGAATTTTTCAATTATAGAAAGCAATCTAAGGAACACAATTCACAATATCTCATAAATAATGCGATATCTTATTAATACTGAAAGCAAGAAGAATACAAAAAGGAACTCAAACAATCCAACAATTTAGTAAGGAAATCCCAATAGGTTTAATCGATCTAGCTACACATGTTCATGTCTAAAACAACTAGGAATTCAATAACAATGAAAGAATAAAGAAAATGAAACAGATACACCCTTTTTCTTCGAATTGGATGAACAACTCAAAATCCCAAAATCCGAATGATGAACCATAAATTGCCTCTTGAATGCCTCCAAATCCACTCTTGATCTTCAATGTGATGTTTAAACCAATGTAATCCTTCCTTCAATAAGTGAAATAGTCTCCTAAAGTCGCTTATTGAAGTTTGGAAAAGGATGGCTCGTGCATGTATGTGTGAATAACCTGGCGATTGGACCGCATCAATAAAAAGAAGCTTTATTGATGAATCATAAGAGTGAAAAGTAGAGCATACCTCATGTAAATCCTCAATGTCAGCCATAAAGCAAAGGTTGGCCTCTTCATATTTATCACTCTCCATATTGGAGGTTGAGTATGCATCATTCCAAGTAGCCTTCAAGCCTTTCTTTTTTTCTTTGTCTCCTTTCTTTCTCTGTAAATATTTAGGATATCTGGTTTGATGTATCCTTGCTTTCCACACTCAAAGTAAGTAACATCATCCTTCTTGTCCTTGCTTGGTCTTAGCTTGGAGGATGACTTTTTATTGGTGAAGGGCTTGGTGCTTTTTTCCTTCACTTGGCCTCTAGAGTCCTCTTGAAATACTTTGTGATTAGGCCATATCATCACTTTCAATTGGAGCTTCCTCTTAGTCATCATCATCCCTTAAGATATCATTGCCCTTTTGAGCTCTTGTGCTAGCTTTGAGTGCTAGTGCTTTCTTCTTCCCCTATCCTTATCAAACTCTTCCTTTACTAGAGACACTTCATGGGTGAAAAGTTTACCTATAAGAACATTCATTGAAATCTTCCCAAGGTCTTTATTAGCTTCTTTAATACTAGCGACTCTAACACCATATTTGTACAAAGGAAAGCTCATAAGGATCTTATTGTTGATATCCACAAGCTCATAATACTTACCAAGCTTTTTCATGTTGTTGATGATAGTGGGAAGCCTATTTGTCATGTCAATGACAGGTTCAATCCGCTTCATCTTGAACATTTCATATTCAATAACATACATTTGGATCTTTCTTTATTTAACTTATTTAGTACCTTCATGATAATTCTCCAAGATAGTCCAAATTTGATGTGTCGTTGTGCAATATTATACTCTTCCACATTCTTCCCTTGATAGACAACTCACAAGAATTGCCATTGCTTGCTTGCTTTTATGATTTTGCTTCTTGTGAGCATCTACCCATTCTTCTCTAGGAAGAATTCTTTCTTCTCCATTCTTTATTTCGATGGGACGCTTCCATTTCTTCACAACATAGTCCCAAACCTCAATGTCATATGAGTCTAATTATATTTTCATATGAAACTTCCAAAAGGCATAGTTGGATCCATCAAAGTATGGTTTGAGGTGTTGTTCTTCTTCACTGGTTACCATTTGATTTTTATACTCATAATTAACATTGAAAGTGAGTGACGATGCTCTGATACCACTTGTTGACCTTTGGAGCTAAGAAGAGGGGTTGAATTTGGTGATTTCAAATCACGAAATATAGTTGAAGTAAACAAGCTCAAGAATTTCGAAACAAAACAAGGAAATAAGATGAGAGTAAGAGTTAGAGAAATTGATACAAGGGGTCTTTATAGTGATTCAGGAACAATCCTTCCTACGTCCTTTCCTCAAGATCACACTTGAATATTCCACTATAGTCAATCTTGATTACAAACCTTAGTGTTGACCCAAAGATTTCAAGTGTTCTTTTGATGATCGAAAATATTATTATTACTAACAATCTTGTTTAGTATTTTTATTCTTAGTAGGTAATATGTAATTGTCATTGATGCATAAAAACGAAGATGATGGCATAAGGGTGAAGATGGATTCAAAAGTCAAGGACTTCAATAATTGAGTCAATATGAATATCAAGATAAAGTCATAAAGTAATAAATAGGGAGGAGTGATAGAACATATAAGGGCAATGCAAAGAGCATGTGGAATCAAGAAACTCATGTGAAGGCGCATGATCTCCATGGAGTAAACTCAGATAGTTGAAGTTTGAAGAATGAACTATACTAATTGGAAGAGTTTATAAGGGCAAACCATATATGGATGGATAGCTACATTAGTCTAGTTTTAGAAATAAAAATTAGAATAATTTTTAGAGCTAGAAGAATGGAGCTTCAAAATTTTGAGTGAATTATGTGCAAGCTATCAAATTGGATTACAACAGATCAGGTCAATTCTAATTAGTGGTGTTATTGCTAAAAGAGGCTTTTTCATATGCCCTTCTCCTTATTTATAGCCCTGGACATCTAGTTTCATATGCAAAAGATTTTACATCAATCTGAGGTGTAGGATGCAGCAGCCAAAATACTAAAGTATGTCCAAAGTGTCATGCCGAGATGAGTAATAACATGCTTTAATTTTATGGAGCATGAAGATGATTATTTTTAGCGTTGCTCAAAACTAAAATTCGTAAAAGATTGGTGAACATTTCGAAGAAAAAAACAGTTCATCATTTGGCATTGTGGAGTTCAAGATATTGAATTTGGAAGTAATCACGCTTGCAATATAAAAATCACAACCATAAAAAAGAGCAAAAACAATTCAGTAGAGATCATGACCTATATCGTGACCGTGACTCTTACAACAGTCATATCTTGCACAACCATGACAAGGATTTCTTGACCATGAAATTCACACTGACGGTACATTTAATCACGACTTTATAGCTGTTAGAGTATATTTGAGCTAACCAACTTTTATAACGGCTATATAGAGGAAAGACATTATAAATACTTATTTGGAACATGAAATTGAAGCTTCTTAAGTTCCCCAAAGATCAAATACAAGTGGAAAAAATCTTCAAACATCTTTGAGCACAGAATTCATCATCAAACTCTCATGTTCTTTATTTGTAAGGTTGAAACACTTTTGTGTAAGGGTTGTAAGTTCAGTCTACCTTTTACTATTGAGCGATATTTGTAAGAATGAAGTTAGTTTCTTTCTCCTCTAAATCATTCTCTATAATAACCCATTTTTATTTATTTGAATAAAGGAATTCAACTTAGTACACTATACAAAGAAAGAATTAAGTGTTGAAATTTGAGTAGTAAATTTACAAGAGTTTATGCACTAATAAATTTACACTCTTATGTCTTATGTCTTTATGAGGAGTATTTATACTCATGCCGACCCCCAAAAGACATTACAAATAGCCCCGTAACTCATTAATTGCAAACCTTGATGATTTTGGCAAAAAGTACCTTTCTGCCTGAAAAGCACCCTCGCGCTTTTTGAATAAAGTCATTAGGACTCCAACGGCTCCAGACACGTGGCTATACAGTAGTAGCTATCTTTGTAACGGTCATTAACTCAGCATTAAATGCGAATACCACCTTCGTGCTTTGAAAGCGCCCTCGCATTTCAAGTCGTGTAACCTTCTACCATATTCTATATTTCTCTTTAATTTTAAGTGCCCTCATGCTTCTCAAAGAGAAGACTCTTTGATTGTCAGGTGTCTTGATGTGGTTGGGGATCTTCCAAGGGTTCTTTACATATAGATGGTCAACTTGACCAAATGCAAAGTGCCCTTACGCTTTACAAGTTCTCCCAAAACATTCTTAAGAAGCTTAAGGCACTTTTGTCCAATCCTTGTCCCCTTAAGACACTATCACATAAACAATCAAACAACTTATTAGTAACTCTCAATGTGGGTGTTGAGATCAAAATAGAGATCAATTGACCTTTAGGTCAATAATAGTGTCAAGTTTTTAGTTGCTCGGATTAAAGACCCTAAGTGACCTCTTTTGACCATGATTATTTAATCAAACATTAATTAGCTACTTTTATTATGTTCTTTGAGGCATAAAGGTCATGGATTGTATTTTTTCATTCCCCCTATCTGTCCTAACTTCCTTAATCCCTTTTCAGTTTTCTTTTCTCATCCCTCATTTCTTTGTATGATTTATTTTATTGCAATAGGTTTTCACCTCATATGTCTAAAAGGACTAAAATCAATCTAGGATCTTATGAGTGATCACCCCATATGCCTATAATAAAATGAATAAAGCTTACCCATGTAGGCTTCTTGCACCTTATACTTGTGTTCACTTTATATTCCAAAGATAAAATGAATTTGACACCTAGATTTAGATAATAAAACTAGATTTTCGTTTGGTTACTTTTACATATGAACATAAAACCTAAGGTAGCGAAGTACCTCTCACTAAGACTAGTTTCAAGTACCAATGTACCCCCAAGCTAGTTGAAGATACTAATGTACCTCCCCCGTAGGTTAGAATTCTTTTACTCAACTCACATATTAAATAAGATGAAAGAAGGTTTGTGTTTAAAATGAGTTGAAGGGACTAGGTTAAAGTAATTTTAATAGGCTAGAAAAAAGTTCATTTACTTTAGTGGAGGCTAGGCTCATGCCTAGGTGGATAGGGGTGCCTCATACTTTCTCTATTCGTACCTAACTTTCCAAATCCAAAATCACTAATACTAGGGAGGGGAATTTTAGGCTCTCTACAAGGGATACAAAGCTATCATTCTTACCCTTCTTAATTGTCCCGACATTTTGGATGGCGACTCCACTTTCTTATGGTCATATGATTATTGTGCTCCTTTAGATTACTCAATCGAATGGCTCATTCTGAAATAGGTCTACTATGAAGAGCGGTTCCTCGACATAGTGACAAGGTCACAAAATTACTTGGGCCAGGTCTAGAAACCTCTACACTCACAAGTAGTTAAACAAAAATTAAACAATCAAATAGAAGTAGACGATCAGACAATCAAATCATCAGAGAATCAAATAATCAGATGGTCAAATGGAATTAAACAGAGTAACTTGATATATATCGATCAAATAGTCAAACTTTAAACAAGAATCAGACAATAAAAAAAAATTAGATAGTCAGATGGAATCAAATAGTCATACAATCAGATAGAATCAAACAATCAAGCAAAATTAGACAATCAATTAGAATTTAAGCCATACAATACAATAGTCAAATCTAGAACTAAATAATCAAATAGTTAGAAATCAATCAGATGATGAGAATAAAACAATCAACTATAGACCAAACCTCAATGAAAGTTTCATCAAAAAACCAGTCTTCCAACTAAAGGACAAGATAGAGATCAGACTTCTACCTTAGATTAGTCCTGGATAACATATCAGACTTGTACAACAAATCAAACTTATGCATCAATCAAGCTTGACCATTAGATCATATTGGAAATTAGATTTAGCTTCTACATCAGAGATCATACCTCTATATCGGGTCATACTCACTTCACGCATTGGAATAACTAACTATGCCACCCTTTATTCATTATCATCAAACATATTTCATAGAAATGTATCTAATAAGGGAGCATCTATGAATACCTAATTTCACACCCTTGAAACCATATTGGAGTATGAATGGTTTTAAAAAACCAAATAATCTCAAATGAATTCAAAAATGACACTATAAGGTAGAGGACTGAAAGAGTTTTTTGAATCCACTTATGGGCCTTATAACTCCTCCTGGATCAAAAGTTATGGCTAGTCGAAGTCAAATAGATGGACTTAGGAAGCCAAATTGCAAATAGGGCTTACAATATCGTGACACCCTCTTTGGGCACCAAAAGCCTTATTCACAACATAGGACCATGCCACGCTAGCCAAATTTTGGCCACTACTACATCATTTTAAGAGTGTGTTGCAAATAGAGCCTTGTGATACCGCAAGCATTAATTACAGCACAAGGTTGAAAAATTCAATGCCACGTCAAAAATGAGTAGGTTTTTGGCACATTTTCCTACAAAATAAAAGGGAGGCATTTTCCATACTTCAAGAGGACTAAAAAATAAAAAAACAATGATGGAATCTAAAAAGAGTATGCTATGCATATTCCACAAGATTGAATATTGTTTATCAGAAAATCTAATTCTTCAAGTATAACCTTCGAGGATTCTAGCACATTCTTTTGTTGCTTTCTTTTATTTTTAAATAACAAAGACTAGTTCAATTTGATTATTCCTTTCATCCATCCAAAAAAGGTACACAACACTTGTACACTTTTCTTTCCTTTTCAAGTTATATATTTATATTTAGGGATAATTACATTTTTAGTGTCTGGACTTGTCATGCCTTCAAAGAAAACAAGGTGTAGAGGTCTCTCTTCTTCTCAAACAATTCAAGAGATGATGAAAGGCATTGATGATGAGGCTCAGAATAAATTCCAAACAATAAAAAGAAAGGAGGTTTATGCCACAAAGTTCTTTAATGAGGAAGTTCTTCAAAAGTTAGGTATTGATTAGAAAATATCGACTCTTCTAGAGAATGTAGGGCTAAAACCATTTCTTCTATCCCAAACTCTTGATGATGGTTATACAAACCTCACCAGGGAATTTTTTTCCCCCGATAAATAAAAAGGGAGATGGAGATAATTATTATGGGATAGAGATTACGATGTTTCCGGAGAAATACTCTTTGTTAAGAACACAATTTTTTCTTCAATCTTTGGATCTTAAGAAAGGGGTCCTTTGAGGATTATTAAAAATATAGTTGATATGTCTCTTTCTCCTTTCCAACTTTAAGGACAAATCTCTACTAAACAAACCCACACCAAATACTCTATCTAAAGACTTTAAATCCCTCTCTCATTGGGTAGTGCATAGATTGGTAATCTCCAATATTCAAGCTAGAGACAACGAAATTAAGAAAGTCCTTAAGAAGACCTTGTGTCCCTCTATATTATGATCTCTGGTAAAAGGATTCTTATTTCCAAATTCTTTCTTGATCACCTCTTTCATCTTGGTAACACTATAAAAGGTGCTCTCTTTATCTCTTCTCACATCTCAAAAATTATCAAACATCTTCAACTCCTTACACCTCTCAACAAAACCTATCTCACTCTATTTATTCCTCTAATCCTTTAGGTCTTTCCTTTTTTGAACTTGCTAAAGTGATTAGATTAAGCCCTAAATGGAAAATTGATAGGGAATTCTTTCTTTTAATTAGTGAGTATGTGGATAATAGAAAGAAAAAGAAGAAGGATCATAAAACTCCTAGTGAGCCTACTCCTTCTACTTATGAGGGTGGAGCCTCTTCTCTTTTATTTAAAGAAAATGTTCTAGGACTCTTCTATCACTTGTATGCAGATTTAATAGAAATTCAAAAGTTTCATAAGATACATGCTTGTAATATTGAGTATTGGAAAGAAGATGAAGAGGATGAAGTGATACCTCATAACCAATCTGGCACTAGTAGTGCAACTTCATCAAAATGTAAGGCCCTAATGAAGAAGAGGAAAAAAGTAATGAAGACTAAATTTTCTTAAACCATTTTTTTCATTTTCTTTCTCTTTAATTTTTTTTTGCCTTTTGCTGGATCATACATATTTATTCTTATTATAATATCCTTTGATTATTGTAAATGAAAGTGTTATCTTTGTCATTTGAGTTATTATCCCTATTTTGTTTTCTTTATCTTACTGTTTGCTTCTACTTATTGTATCCTCTACTTGCTTGCTTACTTTTCTCTTTTATTTTGCCAAAGGTAGAGAGATTAGAGAATTGAGCGAGAGACTTGCAGAGATTAGAGACTTAGAGAGAATTAAAAAGATCTTTCCTTGAATTTATAAAGGGGGAGGGTTACCCTACCAAGAGGGAGAGGTGAAGAAGATTTTAATCTAAGTGGGAGAATTTAAAAATGATTTGTAAATCCTAGGCCATAATAGAAAAGTATAAAATGATATTTTATACTTAGAATTTCTAGGAAAAAGGACTTAGTTATTTTGTAGGTTCATTTATTGGCTTATTTCAAACCTTGCTTAGATTGAAGGGGAGTGCCTATCTTATATCCTGATTTAGTCTCTTATCTATCAAATTGCACTTATATTCACTCAATTTTATCTTTTTTTGTACATTTGGCCATCAAAATCAAAAAGTGTGTGATTGTTGGTTTAAGGGCCAATTGACCTCTATTTTAATTTTAATACCCAAACTGAGTGTTGCTAATCATTTCTTTGAGTGTCTATAACATAGCTTAGTCTCTTAATGGTTGCTATCTATGCAGCTACAATCTAAGGCAGTGTACCTATTGATGCAGTCTAGCATTAATGGCGAGTATCAAGATCGTATTTCTCGGGAAAGTAAAAGCCCAGAGTTACTCCTTTGTTCTCTATTATATTAGCCTAAAATGAATGACGAATAATTTCTAAATTAACTAATAGCTACTCTAATTGTTGTCTAACTACGGCTATTAGGGAAGGATTAATTCAAGTTGAGGAATAACCCCTTGGGAATTCTTGTCTCTAGGGAATGGAAACTAAAGATGGAATTGATTGATTGAATTCAATTTCCGTGGGAAAATCTCTATGCAATTAATGCCTTTCTCAAGGACATTAACATCTTAACTTAGATTAATTAGGTTGAAATCTCTTCCTAACTCTAATTACCCAAATTAGCATTATGTACCATTTAACACTATTTAGAGTTGTTAATTCTCAATCTGGTAGAACGAACACCCTATCTCTAGGTGAATTCAATTCTAGGTTACAACGGACAATCCAAACCTAAACGTCTTTCTCAAGAACATTCAAATTCCAAAAATCATTCAACAAGATATGAAGAACAAATCAATAAGCACTTCCATTGCAAACCAATATTGAGAATCAACACATTCAATTCAAAAGTTAAGTACAAAAATCCCTAGATAAAGAACCCCAATAGGTTAACAAGTTTAGCTAATCATGTTCATTATCAAAACCCACAAGAATTCAATTACAAAAATGAGTAAAGGTAGAGAAACCCGAATACACCCTTGGATGAGAGTAAACAACTACAATTCCTCTTGCCCAATCTTGAATCGATTCTTGTTCCTCTTGCTCGAATTGAAACCAATCAACGAACCTCGCCCAATCTTCAATCTTTGAAGGGAATCCAATTGAAACCTTGGTCCAAGTCTCCTTTTTCCTTAGTTCCAGCTCAGAAAACCCTTAGAGAGAGAAGGAAATGAGTTTGGGACGTCCTAACCCTACTTGGATCGCGTTTCCCTCTTTTCTTTCTTTTAATTAATTCGTCCAGCTGCTGTGAACATGGTCGTGTTGATGCCTATGTTGGGAACACGGCCTGGTGTTGATGCTCGTGTTGGGAACACGGCCCCCTGCTGATGGCCGTGTTACTCTCTGTGGTCGTGCTCCTTAACGCATCTTTTTCCTATTGTCAAATGCACCCAACACGGCCGTTTTGGTGCCCGTGTTGGAAACATGGACGTGTTCAGCTTCCTTATGCGCAAACTTGACTTGTTTCGACAACTTTGACGTCCAATTCTGCTCCAATTCTTTCCTTTATCACTCTTTGGCTTCTTTTGGACCTAATGCACACAAGCAGACACATAAGGTGAGTGTTGGGACCAATTCACATCCAAATGTACATAAAATCAGCCTTAAAAACCCCATTTAGATGTGTGTATTCTATGCACATCATCTCTCATATATCCAATTGCACTTATATTCACTCAATTTTATCCTTTTATTCAACTTGGTTGTCAAAATTAAAAATTAAGAGATTGTTGACCTAAGGATCAATTGATCTTTATTTTGATCTTAACACCCAAATTAAGTGTTGTAATCTTTTTTTTTTTAGTGTATAGTCCTAAAGTGGCTTCAATATTGGATAAAAGATACTTAAGCAATAAAAGTTGAATTATTGGAGTCTTATAAAGTGCAAGGGCGCTTTTCATTTAGTCAAGTTGACCATCCACATGTAAAAAGTACTTGGAAGCTTCTCAATCTTTCACTGACATCTGACAACCAAAGAGTCTTCTCTTTAACAAGCGCGAGAGGCTTCTAGAGTGCAAAGGCGCCCTACATTAATGAGAAATACAATTTCTAGTAGTGAGTAGCACAAATTCAAGTACGATTGCACTTCTAGGTGTGATTCAGGCAAGCATGAGCGTAATTCTCAAGCATGGGGGTGGCATTTGCATTTAATGTTGAGTCAGTGACTGTTACACCATAATCACATAAAGCTTCGGCACATGTTAAGAGCCGTTGGAGTTGCAAAGACTATATTCAGAAAGCGCGAAGGCACTTTCCAAGCACAAGGGCACTTTCCTAGTAGAAATTCACTTTCTACCAAATCATCTTTGTTTGCAATTAATGAGTAAGGGACTATTTGTAACGTCTCTAAAAGGTTAAAAATATTTGTCCTAAAACTCTAATGTTGATTGAATATATCTAGAAAAATTAGGAGAATTTTTATTATTTAAATTTCATTTAATTAATTGAAATTCTAATTAATCTAATTAACCTAAGACTTTTGTCTTAGTAATTAGATAGTTTGTCTTAATTAAGATATAAATTTGACTTTATGTCTTAAAATTTGATTTTATATCCTAAAAAGAAATAAAGTTAAAATTACAAAAATTTAAAGTGAAGTAATTATTGATTAAATATCATTTAATTATTTTTTACTCTATACAACTTACTACTACTAGGACTATGTCTTGATTTCTTAGTATGTCTAGGATTAGTAATATTAGTCTAGTAAAAAGTTTATTTATGTCTTAATTATAATTATAGCCGAAAATTAGACTATAAATATAGGGAGTTTTTTATGCTTAAAAATATTTTGATTATTTTAAATTTATACCCCTTTCATCCTAGTTGCATGCAATGATCAAACAATTTGAATTATACCATCTTAATTTTTTGAAATATCTTCTATAATATGATTATGTTTTGCATGATTAACTTATCCATGTCATATTCAAGTTATTTATTCAGTTTTCATACTTGAAATTCATATCAAAGTAAACTACAAGTTATTTACCAATGTTTATATCATTTTGATACTACATACATGAGTCAGGCTTGTAGTCATATGAGCTAAATGTTGGGCAATGGGTAGTAATTTCAAACATATGGCAACCTTAAATAGTAAATAGATGTTAACGCTCATAATGAAGGAAGAAAATTCTACACCTACAATTATAGATTTCTTACCAAGCAACCATATGTCAAATTTATAGTCGTAAGGTATATTTGCTAGGATCTCAAGGCACATGTAATTAGGAGTGCTAATGATCTAAGTGACGAATGAGATATAGAAAAAGAGAAAGATGTGAGTTAGAGTCTTAAAATCTTGAATCAAATATAACGTTATAAATTGTTTTATTGCAAGCATGAAATATACTAGAAATTTGGAGAAAGTTATAACAATAAGAGTGTTAAGGAAGTTTGAAGTTAAGGATATAATGGATTGTCTTCCAAGACTAAGCCAAGAAGAAGGATATTCACCTATCCACAAGTTTTATCAGTGGTGCGGTGAGCTTGGCATCGTAGAAAGTAGTAGGAAGGGAAAGGCACAAGACTTACCACCATCAATAATTGAAAAAACACCCTTATCCTCCATAACAACAAGTAAGCGTCATGACTAGAATAAACCTCTCCAACCTTTTAAACTCTAAGTCCCCAACCCAAAACCCTTCGCCTCTAAGAGAATAGGTAGATATGCAAGTGTTAATGGAGAAAATGCTCGAGCTTTTAAAAATTTATGAAGGACATGAAAGAAGCCTAAATCCCTACCAAAGATAAAGGAAAGCAATTAGAAATAGCCAACACCGCACCAAACAAAAAACACCCATTATTAGCCTAGAAGAGCCAACCCACCTAAAAAACACTAACCAAAACCAAAACCAAAACCAAGAAAAGCAAATGAGAGATCTCATCAAAGAGCTGAGACCTAAAGACCAACCATGCTAAACTATGCAAGTAAAATCTCCTTTCGACCACCTACTATAGGATTCGTACCCTAAAAAAATTAAGGCTACCAACTCTCTAAACCTTTGAAATTAAGTGAAATCCCCATATTCATGTCGCATGATTTCAAACAACAATAAGGGAAATCCCCATATTCGTGTCGCACAATTTCAAATAACCATACATCTAAACATATCCAAAGACTTCATCCTTTACAAAATCTTCCCCACTACCCTGATGGGCCTACCCCAAGAATGGTATCAAGGCCTAAAGTCTGGCTCCATCACATCATTTTTTCTAGGTAGCTAAGGCATTATGCACTATATCTGTAATAAGCATTCTGATGAGAAAGGTTTCAGCCAATCTTTAAAAGATCTATCAGAAGAACGATGAGACCCTCAGAGAGTTTGTAGAGTCGTTTAACAAGGAAGTAATTCAAGTTTATGACTTGGATCATGGAGTCACGATAAAAGCCCTTACAATAGGGACAACATAGATGTTGCTATATAACTCCCTCAACCTTGATAGACTGAGAACATTCACTGAGTTAATGACAAAACTAGGCAGCACATCCAGCTGGAGGAGATGATCAGGGCAAACAGTAATATACTAGAAAAAAGAACCCTCAATGTCATAAGAGCCTCTGAAGATAAAAAAGAGACTGGAAGCAAAGAGAAGTATTCATAGACCATTTAGACAAAGAGTAGATTATCGACTTAGTTTTAGAGACTGCCCCTATGCAACTCAGGAAAGGTAATACACTTCGTTGAATAAGTCTACAGGGAAAATTTTAATGTGGGTGAAAAGAAATGGAGATCACATCAGGCAGCCCAACAAGTTGAGTGGTAGAATCAATGAAAGAAAGTACCCAAGCAGATACTGCAAGTTTCACAAAGATGTGGGACATAACATATAAGAATGTTGGCAGCTAAAACAGGAAATTAAAAGGCTCATATAGACTGCATCACTCAAGGAACTTTTGGGACATATAGGACAACAAAAAAGGAGGTAGGATGAATAGAGAGACTAGAAGAATGACAAGAATCCAAGGGGACAACCATCCACCATAATAAATTGTTGACCCCAAGGCCAATTAATATCTATTTTGATCTTAACACCCAAATTGAGTGTTGTTAACTACATGTTTGAGTGTCTATATAATAGTATATTAAAGTTTCTAAGTTAGGACAAAAGTGCGTTAAGCTTTTCAAGTAAGGTTTGAGAAAGACTTGTAAAGCGCGAGGGCGCTTTTCATATGGTCGAGATGACCATCCACGCGTAAAGGACCCCTTAAGAGAATGCTAATCATCTGAGGATACCTCGCAATCAATAAGTCTTATTTACGAGAAGCACAAGGGCAAACTAATTTCAAGCAAAATCAATAAAATGGTAGTAGATTACGTAAGGAAAAGCATAAAGGAGCTTATGAGGGCAGACAAGGCAGACCTGAGGGTGCTTCCACAGCATGGGGGTGGTTTTATCATTAATGTTGAGTTAGTGATCATTATAAAGACAACTACTTTTGCAGTGCCACATGTTTGGAGCTGTTAGAGTCCCAACGACTCTTTTTAGAAAATGCGAAGGTGCTTTTTAGACAGAAAGTGACTTTTGCCAGATCAATAAGGTTTGTATCTAATGAGCTATAGGCTATTTGTAATGTCTTTTTAAGGGTTGGTATGAATATAAATACCCCTCATAAAGACACAAGAAAAAAGTGTGTGAATTTATTGATGCCCAAACTCTTACAAATTTATTTCTCAACTTTCTACACTTCAATTCTTTCTTTGTATAGTGTATTAAGTTGAATCCTTTTATTCAAATAAACTAAGGGGGTTGTTGTGTGAGCCTAGGTATTAAAAATCCAAGGAATCGGTTATTAAGTAACCATTAATACTCAAGTGTTAAGGGACCAAGTGAGGGATTAATTCACTAAGGGAAGAGGTTTAGTGTTAGCCTTTGAAAACACAAAGTTGTTTGGTGATAGGCTATTTGTGTAGCTAAAATCTAAGGCAGTGAGCCTATCGATGTAGACTAGCATAAATGGTGAGTATCAAGATCGTATTCTCGGGAAAGGGTGATCCTAGAACTACTACAACGTTTAATATTATCTAACCTTAACAAAATCGATGAAATTATTATGCTATGATTAAATATAAACAAACGGTTAACTAAGTGTCAAATAATCTGAAAAATATTTAGGAAAACAATCGAAGGAAAATGCAAACCCTAGGGGACCTAAGCTAGTTGAATTTTAGTAAAGATAGAGATTATATTGATTACCAATTGCAATTACCCATGGACGAATTCTTAACTGAATTCGGTCTCCCTCTCAAGATAACCGAATTCCTAAATGTAATAACCTAAAGTTGGAATCTCTTCCTAATGATCGATTATTTAATTAGCATTAAGCTTTAATCTGCCTCTATTAAGCTTTGTTAATTCTTAATCCGGCTAGTCAATTACCCTTATCTCTAAGTGATCATTAACTAGTTCTTGCTATTCAAATTTCCAATTACTAAATGAATTTCTCAATTACATAAAGCAATCTAAATACCACAACTCACAACATCTCATGAATAAAGTGATTTCTCATTAATAATGAAAGCAAGAAGAAAGAAGCATTGATAATCAAAATCTCATAAGCATTAAAATCAATCCAACAACAAAGGAACCCTAATGGGTTTGACAAATTAGTTACTCATACTAATAAGCAACACAAAGTAAAGAATAAATTCAGAAAAGTAAATTCAAGGCATGTACACCCTTCTTCTTCAAGTTGGATGAAAAACCCTAAATTCCTAATTCAGAATGATAAACCCTAATTTGTCTCTTGAATACTCCCAAATCTCCTCTTGATCTTCAATTTGATGTTAAAAGCAATGTAATCCTTCCTTCAATAGATGAAATGGTCTTCTAAGGTCGAGTATTGAAGTTTGGAAAAAGATGGCTTATGCTTGTATATGTGAAATCAAGTCAGAAAATCGAACCCTCATTCAACAAATCATTTTTGCCTATATAAATCTCTCGACGACTGGTGGTCAAGCTGTCTTGTCGATCAAGAGGCGAGTCCAGGCCGTCTTTGGACCCCGCATCTTGTAACTTATGGCTTTTTCCTGGCCGTGCCCTCACCGGTGCTGAGCCACCACGGGCCGTGGTGGCTTCAGAAACCGTGCCAAAATGGTACTCTTGAAGGGCAACTATTTGATAGTTCAGCACGGCCAGAGTCTAGGCCATGCTTTTTGGAATGCTAGTCCTTGCTCAATTTGATGGATTCTGGTCCATAATTGCACGTATTTCCCTCGATTACTGATAATGTCCCTCGATAATGACCTGAAACGTGAAAGGAACCAAAACATTGGTGATTCTAGCATAAAATAAGATAACTATGCAAAAAAATGTAAACAATTGGGCAAATAAATATGTATAAAATGATGCACATCATTTGGTAAACTTGTTAAAACCCAAATGTTGTAATCAAGTTGATTATAGTGGAATACTCAAGTGTGATCTTGAGGAGTGGACGTAGGAAGGATTGTTCTCGAACCACTATAAACCTTTATGTCAATCTCTCCAACCCTAACTCTCTTCCAAATTTCTTAATCTTACTTTAGGACTTTTGTGTTTCCATATTTCAATAACTTTCTACAATTTGAAGTCACCAATTCAATTCCTCCTTCTTCATTCCAAGGGACAATAAGTGGTATCAGAGCATCCTTACTCATTTACGAGCTTTATTGTGAGTGTAAGATCAATGGCAACCAATGAAGGAGTTCTACATCTCAAGCTATGCTTTGATGGATCTAACTATGCCTTTTGGAAATTTTGTATGGAGATCTATTTGGATTCATATGGTATTAAGGTGTAGGACTATGTTGTAAAAGAATGGAAAGCTCCCACTAAAGTCAAGATTGGTGAAGAAAGAATTCTTCCCAGAAAAGAATGGGTAGATGCTCATAAAAAACAAAACTATAAAAACAAGCAAGCAAATGGTCATTCTTGTGAGTTGTCTATCTAGAGAAGAATGTGGGAGAGTGCAACATTGCATCATGGCTTATTAAATTTGGACTATCTTGAAAAACTATCATGAACGCACCAAGCAAGTGAAGTCAAGGAAGATCCAAATGTACGTCACCGAATACTGAACGGGTTGTCAAAGCCCTTCGAAATAAATTACTAATTTTTCTAAACTAACTTGTAGAAATAGTGAAACCAGGTCGAATCCCAAGGGAGCAAATGTGGATAGCTTCTCAAAGTAAAATAAAAAAGGGGGATTTTGAATGTTTGAATCAAAATTATAAATAAGTAGAAAATAATGAAGGTTGAATATTAAAGTAAATAAAAATTAATTTTAACAAATTTTCAATTCAAGAGTGCTAATTCCATCCAATTGTAATCTACAGAATCAATAAACGAATGATGGCTATTTGGCTAGAATGAAAAACCTAAGTGCCTCTATCATACCAAAGTGTTAAACTCTCCTTGTGGCCCTCATAAGCATTACCGAGCAAGTTCTAAAAGTAAAGACAGTAATTGGCACTCTCAACAAGAAATAAATACAAGCATATAAAGTGTATGCTTACAATTTAGGCTCAATTTCTCACAAGTGTGCTTTTGAGTAGGTTCCAAACAAAAATCATCAAAACAGAATTAAATAAACCAAAGCAACTTAGTGCAAAACTCAAACAAATTATCTTACATTCTTCCGCAAAACTCAACACTATCGGTTTTACCCGATCACATGGACATAAACAGGATTTCAAAAGCAAGTCAACAGTAAGAGCATAGAAACAAAGTGAAAAAATTTCAAAATTTTACAAAAAAATTGCACAAAGAATAAACAAATAACTAAGATGGGATAAATATCACCCACCCCACACTTGAAGGACACACTGTCCCCAGTGTACAAAATATAAGAAATGAAAAAGGAAAAAGAGCTAATACTGCCCTGACTATGGCTCCGGAGTGAAAAGAGGTGCATCATCAGGGATATCATGGCGTTGGCTAGTCTGTGGTAGAGGAGTGGCTGCAAATAATAAAATGAAGAATTAAAATTGAAACTGAAACAAAAATTAAATAAAATATGAAAACTAAAACTAATAAAATGTTTTAAAACAAAAGGTTAAAATATTAGAGATTAAAGATAAAAATTCAGGTGCCTCCCAAAAGCGCTTCTTTTTTATGTGATGAGTCTTCTTAGCTGGACTCATGATGAAAAGCAAACGGGCGTGATCGACGACCATCCATCCTTCTTCCAAGGAAATGTCTTCAAGTATCCGCATAGAGGGATAATCATCAATTTCCTCCTCCCGACTATCAAGCAAGCTGCCTGTATGATGGGTAAAACTCGCTCCTCGTATAATTGCACGTAGTCATGATGCTCTAGGGGCTCTTCCAATTTGAAAGCTGAAGTTTCACCAATTGGAAGGATCGACGGTTGGGCAATTTCTTCAGGAATGTCAATGGTTTTCTCTAGTCCTTGGCTTGGTTCACTTGCTAGAAGAAACTCGAGCTCCTTCAAGACTTCTTCATTGGATAACTTGTGCTCATCTTTCATCATCGAAGGGACTTATGGAAAATCCACCAAAAATTCCTCTAACTGTGATGGGTGCTACTCGTGTTAGCTACAATCTAAGGCAGTGTACCTATCGATGCAGTCTAGCACTAATGGCGAGTATCAAGGTCGTATTCCTCGGGAAAGTGAAAGCCCAGAGTTACTCCTTTGTTCTTTGTTATATTAACCTAAAATTAGCGATGAATAATTTCTAAACTAACTAATAGCTACAAGCTAAGTCCTAAGGGAGATGCAAGAGTGATTGATAAACGAAATAACTAAGGCAAGAAGACAAACCCAAAGGGAATCTAAACTAGTTGGCAATCAAACAAAAGATAAAGGATTGGTGAGTCTAATTATGCTACCCGTGGACGAATTCTTAACCGAGTTCGGTTTCTCTCTCTCGATAACCGAATTCCTAAATCTAATAACCTAAAGTTGGAATCTCTTCCTAACGATTGATTCTTAAATTAGCATTAAGCTTTAATCCGCCTCTATTAAGCTTTGTTAATTCTTAATTCGGCTAGTTAATTATCCTTATCTCTAAGCGATTATTAACCAGTTCTTGCTATTCAAAATTCCAATTGCCAAATGGACTTCTCAATCACACAAAGCAATCTAAACACACAATTCACAACGTCTCATGAATAATGCATTATCTTATTAATACTAAAAGCAAGAAGAATACAAAACTAATCCAACACAATCCAATAATATAATACTAAGCCAACATAGTAAAGAAATCCCAAAGGATTTAATCAATCTAGCTAATCATGTTCATTATCAAAATACATAAGAATTCAATTACATTAATGAGCAAAGGCAGAGAAAACCCGATTACACCCTTGGATGAGAGTAAACAGCCCCAAATCCTTTTGCTCCAATTGAATCGATTCTTGTTCCTCTTGCTCGATTTGAAAATCAATCAACGAACCTCGCCCAATCTTTGATCTTTGAAGGGAATCCGATTGAAACCTTGATCCAAGTCTCCTTTTCTCTTGGTTTCAGCTCAGAAAACCCTTAGGGAAAGAAAAATTAGGGTTTGGGACGTTCTAACCCTAGCCTCCTTTTCCTTTTTCCTCTCTTCGTTCTTTTAATTAATACCCCCTGTCGCCTCCAACACGGCCGTGTCCCTAACCGTGTTGGGGACACGGGCTGGTGTTCCTGGCCGTGTTACTCTTTGTGGTCGTGCTCCCTAAAAGCTTCTTTTTCTTTCATGTTTGACGCATCCAACATGGCCAGTGTTGAATTTAACACGGCCGTGTTACCCTTCCGCATGGGCATACTTAGCTCGTTTCGGCAGCTTTGACGTCCAATTATGCTCCAATTCTTTCCTTTATCATCCTTTGACCTCTTTTGGACCAAATGCACACAAACATACGTATAGGGTGAGTGTTGAGACCAATTCACATCCAAATGTCCTCTGACACTAACTCTTCACTTTGAGTTGATGGTGCAAGATTAGGCTGCTGAAATTCTGGTAGTTCTTGGCCATCTAAGATCCATCCAAAGGGTGAATGAATGCTCAACTCTTGATTGTAGGTGCTTCCATACGAGTCATTTGGCCAACTTCCCGTATAATTCATCTGTTCATAGTTATAAGAATAATGAGCAACATCACTATACAATGGACAATCATTACTCAAATGTAAACCACAATAAAATTCATAAAAAAACTTGAGATGAAAGGATAAGAGTGGAGAGTTGATCGGTAGCCCTGTAAAACGATTCCATTCGAGCTTCTAAAGATGCACGGGTATCCCAATTTTTAGCACTCTCTTGGTTCCTGATCCCATTTTCCAACGTGTCATACAAAGAGTTTAGCATTGAACCTCCTTATTATCCACTATCTGAATCATAAACTTAACTAAATAAATATGTACAAACAAAACATAAATAAATATATATAAAAATAAAAAAATGGCTAAATTAACAAATAGCAAATTTCACTCTATTTTTCAAACACTCCCCGGCAACGACGCCAAAAACTTGATATGTGCTACTTGTGTTAACTACAATCTAAGGCAGTGTACCTATCGATGCAGTCTAGCACTAATGGCGAGTATCAAGGTCGTATTCCTGGGGAAAGTGAAAGCCTAGAGTTACTCATTTGTTCTTTGTTATATTAACCTAAAATGAATGATGAATAATTTCTAAACTAACTAATAGCTACAAGCTAAGTTCTAAGGGAGATGCAAGAGTAATTGATAACTAAAATAACCAAGGCAAGAGAGCAAACCCAAAGGGAACCTAAACTAGTTGGCAATCAAACAAAAGATAAAGGATTGGTGAGTCTAATTATGCTACCTGTGGACGAATTCTTAACCGAATTCGGTTTCTCTCTCGAGATAACTGAATTTCTAAACCTAATAACCTAACGTTGGAATCTTTTCCTAACAATTGATTCTTAAATTAGCATTAAGCTTTAATCCGCCTCTATTAAGCTTTGTTAATTCTTAATCCGGCTAGTTAATTATCCTTATCTCTAAGCGATTATTAACCGTTTCTTGCTATTCAAAATTCCAATTGCCAAATGGACTTCTCAATCACACAAAGCAATCTAAACACATAATTCACAACTCTCATGAATAATATATTATCTTATTAATATTGAAAGCAAGAAAAATATAAAACTAACTCAAACAATCCAACAATAGAACATTAAGCCAACATAGTAAAGAAATCCCAATGGATTTAATCAATCTAGCTAATCATGTTCATTATCAAAATACACAAGAATACAATTACAACAAAGAGTAAAGGTAGAGAAACCCGATTACACCCTTGGATGAGAGTAAACAGCCCCAATTCCTCTTGCTCAAATTGAATCAATTCTTGTTCGTCTTGCTCGATTTGAAAACCAATCAACGAACCTCGCCCAATCTAGGATCTTTGAAGGGAATCCGATTGAAACCTTGATCTAAGTCTCCTTTTTCCTCGGTTTCAACTCAGAAAACCCTTAGGGAGAGAAAAGTTAGGGTTTGGGACGTTCTCCCCCGCTCTCCTTTCTTTCTTTCCTCTCTTCTTTCTTTTAATTAATTCCCCCTATCGCCTGCCAACATGGCCGTGTTGGTGGCCATGTTCCCAACATGGTGTCGTGTTCCTAGTCGTGTTACTCTTTGTGTTCGTGCTCCCTAAGAACTTATTTTTCTTTTATGTTTGATGACACCCAACATGGCTGTGTTGGTGCCCGTGTTGGGAACACGGCCACTGTTGAAACCAACACGGCCCTGTTCAGCTTCCTCATGCTCGTACTTAGCTTATTTCGGCAGCTTCGGCGTCCAATTATGCCCAAATTCTTCCCTTTATTATCCTTTGACTTCTTTTGGACCTAATGCACACAAACAGACGCATAGGGTGAGTGTTGGGACCAATTCACATCCAAATGTCCATAAAATCAATCTTAAAAACCCCATGTAGATGTGTGTATTTTACGCACATCAACCCTAATAAGAGAATCCTTATTAAAAAGAAATAAACTTCCTATATGATCTTATCCCTATAAGGAAGGATAAGATAAAGAGTAATCTAAACACATTAAAATCCTAAATACATGGGAGAAAGTCTTCTTTATCCAACACTTCCAAAAATAAAGGTAATTAACTAGGGATAGATCCACCACAAATTAATCTCTGAAAATTTCGAAGCTCTCTTTCGCATCTTTCAGCAGCTCATGGGACGCAAGGCGTGGTCACGCCTTGTTGACAGTAGTCTTCTGCACAGATTTCTGCGGAGCTCATGGACTGTAAGGCGTGGTTACGCCTTGTCGACAGTGATCTTCTGTGCAGATTTCTACATTTCTTCCAAAAGACTTGGTTTTTGACAAATGATGACTTAAAACATGTTTTTAGGCTGAATTTTACTCCATCCTTGATATTTCATCACCTAAGTCAGAATAAACAGAATTTCCATAATTAAGTACATTATTCAACCAAATCGCAAGGGAATTAAACACAATAAATATAACTATTTGTGACCTATCAAATTCCCCCCCACCTAATTTATGCTTGTCCTCAAGCATACCTCAACTCAACATACCAATTCTCCTTTTAACCTTCCTTTCATCTCTTTCAATCTCCTCAAATACCAAATAAATTAAACATACATTAATGAGTTGAATAATAATGATAATCAAGAGATTAGCACTCATAGGATAAATTTTGTAAAAAGAACAGGTATCTCAATAATTCGTCAATATCAAAGCAACAAGACTTAACGCCCTAACATGGTTTCACTCAATACTCTCAGAGTGTTTAGGGTGCATTTACTCTCAGAATCAAATCATAGCATGTTATTACCATAAGCTTGCTAATGAATCAAGTCTCCACCACTACACATGAGTTAGATGCAAAAATCAAAGGGAATTTACAAAGGTTGTAATGGGGCTTAGGAAAGGGTATGATAAAAGAAAAAATTAAAGTGTTTCACAATCAAGACAAAAAGGTTAATTACCTGCATGATAACTATGTCACATAACCATAAAACACACTACAAAGACTTTGAAATTTATTCCCACATCTTATATTAGCACTAAAAACTTTGGAGAAATAACATGTAATAATTCAATTCAATATATTTGATGAATACTTCTCCAATTATCCTCTTTCATGAAAGGAATAAATATCAAATTTTTCTTTTTCTCTTCTTTTTTCTTTCCCTCTTCTTTTTTTCTTTTTCTTTTTCTTGTTTTGTCTCTTTTTTTTTCCTATTTCTGATGTGCGTAAAATACATACATCTAAATGGGATTTTTAAGATTGATTTTATGTACATTTGGATGTGAATTGGTCCCAACACTCACCCTATGTGTCTGTTTGTATGCATTAGGTCCAAAAGAAGTCAAAGTATGATAAAGGGAAGAATTGGAGCATAATTGGACGTCAAAGCTGCCGAAACAAGCTAAGTATGCCCATGAGGAAGGTTAACACGGCCGCGTTGGATTCAACACTGGCCGTGTTCCCAACATGGCCACCAACACGGCCGTGTTGGATGCATCAAACATCAAAGAAAAAAGAGGTTTATGGAGCACGGCCATAGAGAGTAACATGGGCATCAACACCAAAATGTGTTAGGAACACAGGCATCAACACGGCCATGTTCATGGCAGCTGGTCAAATTCATTTAAAAAGAAAGAAAAGAGAAAAAGGGACGCAGCTAGGGTTAGAACGTCCAAAACTCATCTTTTTCTCTGTCTAAGGGTTTTCTGAGTTGAAACTAAGGGAAAAGGAGACTTGGATCAAGGTTTCACTTGGATTCTCTTTGAAGATCAAAGATTGGCGAGGATTATCGATTGGTTTTGATCCGAGTAAGAGGAATAAGAATCGATCCAAGATTGGGCACGAGAAATTGGAGCTATTTACTCTCATCCAAGGGTGTATTCAGGTTCCTCTACCTTTACTCATTTTTTGTAATTGAATTCTTGTTGGTTGTGATGATGAACATGATTAGCTAAACTTATTAACCCATTGGGGTTCTTTATCTAGGGATTTTTATACTTCAATTTTGAATTGAATGTATTGATTGTCAATATTGGTTTGCAATGGAAGTATTTATTGGTTTGTTCTTCATATC
Source organism: Ricinus communis (assembly GCF_019578655.1). Taxonomy (NCBI): domain Eukaryota; kingdom Viridiplantae; phylum Streptophyta; class Magnoliopsida; order Malpighiales; family Euphorbiaceae; genus Ricinus; species Ricinus communis. The sequence goes on from NC_063256.1 coordinate 26,827,609, forward strand.
TTGTTGAATGATTTTTGAAATTTGAATGATCTTGAGAAAGACGTTTAAGTTTGGATTGTCCTTTGCAACCTAGAATTGAATTCGCCTAGAGATAGGGTGTTCGTTCTACCAGATTGAGAATTAACAACTCTCAATAGTGTTAAATGGTACATAATGCTAATTTGGGTAATTAGAGTTAGGAAGAGATTTCAACCTAATTAATCTAAGTTAAGATGTTAGTGTCCTTGAGAAAGGCATTAATTGTGTAGAGATTTTCCCATGGAAATTGGATTCAATCAATCAATTCCACCTTTAGTTTCCATTCCTTAGAGACAAGAATTCCCAAAGGGTTATTCCTTTACTTGAATTAATCATTCCTTAGTATACGTAATTCGACAACAATTAGAGTAGCTATTAGTTAATTTAGGAATTATTCTTTAACGCCATTTTTTTGTGATTAGATAATAGAGAAGATTGAGTAGATTTAGGTTCACACGTTCTTTGGGGAATACGACACTTGGTACTTGCCGTTAGCTATACTCCACTGATAGGTACACTGCCTTAGGTCATAGTCTTGCTTGACTTAGCACACATCAATTTCATTTGTACCATGCAACACTTCCCTTCTTGTCTTGATAAGGGTAGAAAAATAGAGGTAGCAAACAAAAGGTCTTAGGTTAAACAACATGTGTTAACAAGAAAAAAATGGAAAATAGGCTCAAAGTGGCTAACTAAAAGGAAAATCAACAGGGTAGGTATTTTAAAAGTCTAAGAATAGGTTAATCCTAATTGCCCTTATCATATTAAAGCATCAATCCAAAGATGTGGTCTCAACATGCATTTACAAGCAAGTTCTAGAATAATCATATTAAGTTTGATAACACTCAACAAAAACAATTAGAGCAAAATATAATGAACTGCTCTTAGGCTCAAAAGCTCACTTGAATGTTCAAATTTGTATCAAGTCTTGTGCATTTTTCAATCAATAAACTAATGAGATACCATCAGATAATTTTAAAGCAACACTAATCATGCTTATCCCTTTCATGCATTAAAACTCAAACCAAAAATGTATATCTAACTTACATGGTATTCTAGGTTATCAAAACAAAACTCAAGGTTGCAAAAGAAGAATTAGCACATATGAATTAAAGCATACCTAATTATAAGCATAAAAAAAATATTTTCAAAAAGAAAAGTAAATCATGTAATTATCATATTCCTCCCCCACACCTAAACTATACATTGTCCTCAATGTATCAAAAAGAAAATGGCTCACAAAAGAAATGAAAAGAAATATGAAACTCCCCTGATTTGTGAGCAACTTAGACTGAATAGTCAATAGTGATGGTGGGAAAGAAGGTAGAACCGCCCAGTGAAAATAGGAAGTTTTGGTGATGGCTGCTGCAAAAGAAAATAAAACGTTGGTGGCTGTTGCAAAATAAAATGTGTTGTTGCAAAATAAAACGTTCTCTTTTCTTTTCTCTCTCTCTCTTTTTTTAAGCACAAAAATAAATAATAATAATAAATAAAAATTAAAAAAATTAAAAAAATTAAAAAAAGAGTGGTTTGAGATAAAGCGTGGTCATGCCTTATAAGAAACGAGCTTCTGTAAAATTAAGTGTAGAAGTCAAAACAAAATAGAAGATGTTGTGAAATAAGGCGTGGTCACGCCTTATAAGAAGCGAGCTTCTGTAATCTTGAGGTGCAGTTTTTCAAAACAAAACAGAAGGTGTTTTGAAATAAGGCGTGGTCACGCTTTAAAAGATGCGAGCTTCTGTAAGAGTAATAGCAAATTTTTTTTCTTTTTTTTTTTACAGAACATAAGATGTTTGAGAACAAGGCGCGATCACGCCTTATAGAAATTAGTCTCCTGCCAGAAAAAAAATTGAATTTCTTTATTAAAAAAAACTAAAAACTAAAAACTAAAAACAAAATAAACTAAGTGAAAAAAAAATAAAAAATAAAGTAAGTATTTAGGTTGCCTCCCAATAGCGCAATTGTTTAACGTCGTTATGCTCGACGGAATGATAAAATATTTGAGTCATCCAAATAAGTGGGGTGATCCGAAGGAAAACTAATGAGACATAAAGCAATTTCATCCTCATGGAAGATCTTCAATCTATGACCATTCAGTTTGAAAATTTTATCCGAATCCAAGCTTCTAATTTCCACTTCTAAATTAGATTGTGCATCTAATTCTTGCTCATCACTAACATTTTCTTTTGCAAATACTCCTTACACAATTGGATTAATTACATCAATATGGCAAAGAGAATGTAAATTATTAGGATATTTTATTGCATCAAAAATATTAAATTTAACAATCTTTCCATCAAACTCTACGGAGAGAGTACCCTCATCTACATTAATCTTTGTCTTAGCAGTTTTCATGAATGATCGTCCTAATAAAATTGAAGCTGATTTTAATGAGGAATTACCATCTATTTCCAAAATGTAAAAGTCGACAAGAAATATAAGCTCATTAACCTGCACCAAAACATCTTCAACAACTCCAAGGGGATGAATATAAGATTGATCAGCTAATTGAATCATTACACCAGTCTTTTGCAAGTTATTTAGTTTCAACTCTTGATAGATAGAAAATGGCATGAATTAATGGAAGCTCCTAAATCTAACATTGCACGCTCAATTTTCGTATTACCAATAACACAAGGTAATGAAAACATACCTGGATCCTTGCATTTTTCTGGCATATTCTTTTGCAAGATGGTCGACACATTCTTACTTACCACTACTTTCTCCTTTTCCTTTATCCTTCTTTTGTTTGTGCACAATTCCTTTAAGAACTTTGCATATTTAGGAATTTGCTTGATAGCATCCAATAATGGGATATTTATCTCCACCTTCATAAATGTATCTAGGATTTCATTTTCTTTCTCATCTTCTTTTGGCTTAGCTAATCTGCTAGGAAAATGAGGTAATGGAGTGTGAGATGAAAGAGATAGAGGAGGATCGAATTTTACCCCACGTGATGCTTTAAAGGAAGCTTCTTCTTCCTTTTCCTTGCTCGATTCACTTCCCTTAAGTGGAATCGACCCTGAAGGAATCTCCTTTCCACTTCTTAGAAAAATTGCACTAACATTCTCCTTTGGATTTATCTCTGGTTGTGAAGGTAGTTTTCTAGAATTTTGAGCCTCCAATTTACTAATCGATGTAGCCAATTGAGTAATTTGATTGCCTAAATTTTGAATGCTTGACCTTGTTTCCTATTGAAATTGAAGAGCATTGTTAGCAAGATTTTTAATAATATCTTCCAAAGACATACCTGAATTTGAAGCTTGAGGTTTTTGGAGAACTTAAGGTGGTCTAATGAAATTCTGGGAAGGGTAATTTTGTTGTCTTCCTTGGTTTCCAAAGCTCAAATTCGGGTGATCTCTCCATCCAGGATTATAATGATTGGAAAAAGGGTCATACTTCCTTTGAGGTTGACCAGTAAATCCACCTAGAGTATTAGCCTTCATCGAGTCTTGTTGTAATGTTGGGCACATATCGATGGGATGTCCTTGAACTGAGCATAATTCACAAACTTTTGCCATTTGCAATTGCCTTACAGCCATTTGACGAACCAAAGCAGTTAAATCAGAAATTTTCAAGATTTTTAGTGCTTACCTCATTAATTCGCCTTGTAGCTCCATCAGCTCTTGTACCAAATTACTGAGAACTTTCAGCCATGTTTGAAATCAATTGCTTGGCTTTTTCAGGTGTCTTGTCTACCAAAGTTCCACCACTTGCTGCATCAATCATACTCCTATCCATTGGCAATAATCCTTCATAGAAGTATTGGATTAAGAGTTGCTGAGAAATTTGACGATGGGGGCAGCTAGCACACAGTTGCGTGAACCTTTCCCAATACTCATACAATGTTTCTCCAGTGAACTGTGTTATGCCACAAATTTCTTTTTTGATGTTGGCAGCTCTTGTTGCAGGGAAGAACTTATCTAAGAACAATCTTTTCATCTCATTCCATGTTGTTATTCAACCGAAGGGTAGATAGTAGAGCCAATCTTTTGCTTTATCCTTCAAAGAAAAGGGAAAAGCTCTAAGATTTATTTGCTTTTCAGTCACACCATGTGGCTTCATTCCGGAGCATACAATATGGAATTCTTTCAAGTGTTTATGAGGATCTTCACCTGCACATCCACGAAAAGAAAGGAGTAAGTGAATTAAACCGGATTTTAATTCGAAATCAATTGCAATATTGGGAAATGTAATGCATAAAGGTTGTTGATTTAAATCCAGTGCAGCTAGCTCTTTGAGAGTTCTGTTCGCCATGTTTTCTATAACTTCTTGAAAAATAGACGTGTCACCAATAGCCAAATCTATTTCCAACTCCGCTATGAGACAACTTTTTCTTTGTCTAGTCTTCTTTCTTAATCGACGCGTTGTCTTCTCAATTTCAAGATTAAACTGCAAATCAATATCTTAAGAAGAACGAGTCATAAACAAATAAATTAATCAATGAGAAACTAAAATAGGTTCCCCGGCAATGGCGCCAAATTTGAATGGGTTGTCAAAGCCCTTCAAAATAAATTACTGATTTTCCTAAACTAACTTGTAGAAATAGTGAAACCAGGTCGAATCCCAAGGGAACCAATGTGGATAGCTTCTCAAAGTAAAATAAAAAGGGGGGATTTTGAATGTTTGAATCAAAATTATAAATAAGCAGAAAATAATGAAGGCTGAATATTAAAGTAAATAAAAATCAATTTTAACAAATTTCCAATTCAAGAGTGCTAATTCCATCCAATTGTAATCATGATCATAGGCTAAAATATCAATTCTTCTATTCAAGTACTTAGTCTACTTATTTGAAAAAGCCGTAATAAGTATAATTCTCCTAATATAATTGACTCAAACCCAACATCCAAATTAAAACTCACCATTAGTCAACTAGGCACGATAGCGTTCCATATCAACTTAATGATAGCATTAAGTATAATGAGAATGACTAAACCAACATTAATTAATTGAGATAACTGCAATTGAAATAACCTTGTTCCTTTATTTCCCTAGAGCCTATCATGCAAGCTATGTAATTCGAATAAGTCGCAATCACACACACATGAGCCAGCTCCTTGCTACTTGTGTCAATCGTTCATGACAATTATGGATCACAAACTCAAAGTTTAGCAATAGAAAAAATCAATATCAAAGTTGAGTCGTCAGTTCAATCAATATCAATAATTCATAAATAATAAGAATAAGAAATAAAGAATACTTGAATTAAAGAAGAATTCTGTTAAGCACAAAGCCTCACAAAATCACAATTGGAATTTATTCACTCTTGAATTAGAAACTAAAAACTTAGCCACTCATGGTGGAGTAAGAATTCATAAGGATTGTAGAGAATAGAAGAAGAATAAGAATCTCAATTATCCAGCCCCCATTTACTTGGTAGAACTAGCCTCCTTATATAGGAAGTTAAACCTAAACCCTAATAAGAGAATCCTTATTAAAAAGAAATAAACTTCCTATATGATCTTATCCCTATAAGGAAGGATAAGATAAAGAGTAATCTAAACACATTAAAATCCTAATACATGGGAGAAAGTTCTCTTTATCCAACACTTCAAAAAAAAGGTAATTAACTAGGGATAAATCCACCACAAATTAATCTCTGAAAATTTCAAAGCTCTCTTTTGCATCTTTTAGCAGCTCATGGGACGCAAGGCGTGGTCACGCCTTGTTGACAGTAGTCTTCTACACAGATTTCTGGGGAGCTCATGGGCTGTAAGGCGTGGTCACGCCTTGTCGACAGTAATCTTCTATGCAGATTTCTGCATCTCCGCCAAAGACTTGGTTTTTGACAAATGATGACTCAAAACATGTCTTTAGGCTGAATTTTGCTCCATCCTTGATATTTCATCACTTAAGTCAGAATAAACAGAATTTCCATAATTAAGTACATTATTCAACCAAATTGCAAGGGAATTAAACACAATAAATATAACTATTTGTGACCTATCAAATACAAAATGGCCAAATAAGTCCATCACTGACATGATCAATAGGCTTCTCACCATCATTATCAACATAAGGAAACTTGGCAAGCATTATGAGCTTAAAAACACCAATAATAAAATCCTTAGAAGTCTTCTTTTGGATAAATATGGTGCTAGAGTGGGTAGCATTGAAGAGACAAATGAGGACCTTAGTATAGATACACTAGTTGCATCTTAAAGACCACCTCTTATGAGACATGGACTTGGGTTTAGTGGAGCTTCCTCATCCATATCTCCAACATCTCATAATATAATTTTTATTAAGGCCACTCACCTCTAAAGGTTGAGAGAGCTTCTAAAGGAGTTTCAAATGGCAAAGCATACACTAAGCCTCCCACTCAAAAAAGAAAGGGATGGCATCACAAGTTCCAAAGGCTAAGCCTAAAGGAACAAAACATGCATTCATGTATAGATAATCAAAAGTTAATAAAAGTTGTCCATGCATATGCAATGACAATGTGAATAATGTGAAGTCCAAATCTCAAGCAAAAGCAAAGCAGACTAATTATTATTCTTCTCAAACTTCAAAGATCACTTATTGCGATTACATGAGAGTTTGATATATAAATGTCAAATGAAAAATAAGGAAAATGCACCTCTTAATGGATAACACTTCCAATGCTAACTCCAAAAGACCTAACCTTGTTTGGGTATCTAAAACCAAGTGATTTTTTACTTTCTTTTATGGATGTGTCTTAAGTCCATAAGCACAAGTCTTTGGTGTGTTGATAATGGATGTTCAAGGCACATGACAAGAAACAAGAGCCTCTTTGTGAATGTCAAAAACTATGATGGAGGCAAATTCATATTTGGTAATGATGTCAAGGGTAAGGTAATTGGCATTGATTCTATTAGTAAAGATAATCAATCTTTTATTGATGATATTTTCCTAGTTGATAGGTTAAAGCATAATTTGTTAAGTGTAAGTCAATTGTGTGACAAAGGTAATAAGGTCACTTTTGACTCCATGGATGCTATGTCAATACCTTAGTGAATGACAAAGTAGTGTAAAAAGGAGAAAAAAGTGGTAATAACTAGTCAATTGACCTATACAAAGTTGCTAACCAATCTTTCAAGCGTTTTGTGTCTATTAATAATGAATCTTGGCTATGGCATAGAAGACTTGGTCATGCAAGTATGGAGCTTCTACTTAAGTTAGCTAAAAAGGAGCTAGTGAAAGGACTTCCTAAGATGAAGTTCATCAAGAACAAACCTTGTGAGCCATGTCCAATGGGAAAACAACACCTATCATCATTCAAATCCAATAACATTATAAGTACTTCTAGACCACTCAAACTACTACATATAGATTTATTTGGACCAACTAGAGTAGCTAGTTTGGATGAAAAGTCATATGCATTTATTATTGTTGATGGCTACTCTAGATTTACTTGGGTTAATTCCTTGCTCATAAGAATGAAGCTTTTAATATTTTCAAAACTTTTGCAAAACATGTTCAAAATGGAAAATGATAATTGATTTCCTTAATAAGAAGTGATCATGGAAAGAAATTTGAAAATGGTCTATTTGAAAATCTTTACAAAGAAATTGGAATTTTCACAACTTTTCATCTCTTAGGGCACCATAATAAAATGGGGTTGTGGAGAGGAAAAAATAGAACACTAGTGGAAATGGCTAGAACAGTACTCAATGAGTATAAACTTCCCTCTTAGTTTTGGGTAAAAGTTGTTAACACTAGTTGTTATGTTGCAAATAGAGTTTTTAGAAGACCTTTGTTGAATAAAACTTCTTATGAGCTTTGGATGGAAGAAAGACTAAGGTTTCATATTTTAGAATGTTTGGATGCTACTACATTTTGAATACCAAGGAAAATCTTGGGAAATTTGACTCTAAAACTGATATAAAAAATTTCCTAGGCTATTCCATATCAAGCAAAGTTTATAGAATCTTCAATAGACGTACTTTAATAGTTGAAGAGTCTATGAATGTTATTTTTGATGAGTCAAGCAAGCTTGATCCTGGAAAAGGTATTTGTGTGAATGAACTTGTAGGTGCATTTGAGGAGCTTAAAGTCAATCTTGATGATCCATCAAAAGGAATTAAAGAATCCATTAAGGACAATTAAAAGAGCCAACCAAGAAATGATGCAACCCAAGAACCTTAAATTATAAGGAATTAGCAGAGTCTTCCCAAGGAATAAAGCTTTAAAAATGATCACCCACCTACTCAAGTCATTGGAGCCTTATCAAAGGGTGTAAGTACTCATTTTAAACTTGTGGCATTGAATAATCTAGTCTTTGTTTCTCAATTTGAACAAAGAACTATTAATGAGGCTCTAAGTGATGAAAGTTGGGTAATTGCTATACAAGATAAAAATTAACCAATTTGAGAGAAACAAAGTATAGGAACTTGTTCCTAGAACTAAAGACCACCAAATTATTGGGTGAAAATGGGTACTTAGAAACAAGTTAGATGAGCAAAGCTCTATCACTAGGAAAAGCTAGATTGGTTGCTTGAGGTTACAACTAAGAAGGCATTGATTATCATGAGACCTTTGCTCCAGTCACTAAATTAGAAGCCATTAGAATACTCTTAGCTTATGCATGTCATATAAACTTTAAGTTATTTCAAATGGATATGAAAAGTGCATTTTTAAATGGTTGCATTGAAGAGAAAGTTTATGTTGAACAAACTCCAAGTTTTGAAAATCGTAAGTTTCCAAGTCATGTCTTTAAGTTGACTAAAGCCTTATATGGTTTAAAACAAGCCTCTAGAGCTTGGTATGAAAGGCTTAGTTCATTTTTTATTGAAAATGGATTTTCAAAAGGAAAAGTTGACACTACTTTATTTGTAAAGAAACACAAGCATGATACTCTCATTGTACAAATTTATATTGATGACATTGTGTCGGTGCTACTAATAAATTACTTTGAAAGGATTTTGCTAAGTGTATGACTATGGAATTGAGATGAGTATGATGAAAGAGCTCAAATTCTTTCTTGGTCTCCAATTCAAGCAAAGCAAGGATGAAATATTCATCGACCAATCCAAGTACACTAAAGAACTTCTAAAGAAATTTGAGATGGATGGTTGCAAAGGAGCCAAGACTCCCATGAGTGTCACAATAAAATTGGACAAAGAAGAGAAAGGTAAGAGTGTGAATGAAAAGCTCTATAAAGGTATGATTAGTTAACTCTTATATTTAACCACCTCTAGACCCGATATCATATATAGTGTTTATCTTTGTTCTAGATTTCAATCAAGTCCTAAAGAGTCTCATAAAAATATTGTCAAAAGAATTTTGAAGTATTTGCATGGCACATTGCATTTAGGACTATGGTATTCTAGAAATTCATCTTTTGATGTAATTAGTTATTCGAATGCCGATTATGCGGGAAGTCTTTTAGATAGGAAGAGCACTTTCAGAACTTTTCATGTTTAGTGTCTTGGTTTAGTAACAAATAAGTTTTGGTTGCTCTCTCAATCACGGAAGTTGAATATGTAGTGGCGGGATGTTATTACACTTAAATCCTACAGATGAAGCAACAAATAAAAGATTGGGAGAGAGGTTGATCATATTCCTATAAAATGTGACAACATAAGTGCTATAAATCTTTCAAAGAACCCCATTCAACATTCTAGAAGTAAACATATAGATATTAGACATCATTTTTTAAGAGATCATATGCAAAATGGCGATTATGTATTGGAATTTATTGATATAACAAACCAACTTGCCGATATCTATACAAAACCCCTAAATGAGGAAAGATTAAGCTACAACAAAAGAGAATTAGGAATGATTGATGGAAGTACTCTAGATTAGCTTTACTTTAGTTCTCTTAATTCTCAAAGATTGAATTTCTTTATTGAATGTTTTGATGTGCTTTATATGCTCTACTTAGTACATTTTCATTCATCTCTCTATTTTGTCTCATTTGAGTATTGCAATTTTGTTTGTCATATGAGATTCGCCTTAACTCATTATGCAATTTCATGTGATCAAGTATACTTTTGCATAAACTCAAACTTATATATTTTCAACATTTTATGAAACGTGCGCTCGCGGTTCAGAAGATCATTATTGGAAACTAGCCTTAAAAAGCGTGCACACGATTCTGAAGCGTGATCGCAGCTTTGCTTAAAAATAGTCGTTGTGACTCAATAATGCATGATCGTGCTTGTCAAGAGCACCTGAACTCATGCTCAATGTCTTCAAAAATATAGTCATTACTACATTTCGTCAAAATGATTTCTAAGTTAAATATAACCATTTTAGCCAGTTTTCTCATCCTCCTAAGGCTATATAATGGATATTCTTAAGGCATTCATTACTTTTTGGAAGCATTCTTTCATTTTCTCAACATCTCTTCATCTTTCTTTTCAAAAGCTTGTCATCTTCTTCACTTCTTCATTTTTAACCAAGATGAAGGCAAGAAGATCAGTTGGAAAAGGTCCTTCCTCCTTCAAACAATTTAAGAAATGATGAAAGGGATTGATAATGAGGCAAGGATCAATTTCATGACAATAGAAAGAAAAGAGGTTCAAGCAAATAGGTTCTTTAATGAAGAGACCCTTTAAAAGCTAGGGATTGATCAAGAAGTATCTACTCTTCTAGACAATATAATCTTGAAACCATTATTTCTACCCCAATCTTTAGAGGTGGGCTATGAAAACCTCACTAAAGAATTCCTTTCCTCTTTAGTGATCAATAAAAAAGGAGATGGGGATGATTTCTATGGGATATAATTTAGGATGTTTAAAGAGAAACAAACCTTATCAAGGACCTAATTCTCCTCTATCTTTGGGCTTTAAGAGAGAGGCTCTATGAGAATTATTAAAAATATAGTGGAAATGCCTCTCTCTCCTTCCCAACTTTGGAGACAAATTTTTACAAAGGAAACCCACTCCAAAGATTCTCTCTAAATATCTGAAATCCCTCTCTCATTGGGTAGTTCATAGGATGGTGGCTTCCAACATTCATGCTAGAGATAATGGGGTGGAAAAAGTGCCTCAAGCATATCTTCTTTTTCTCTATGCTATGATCCATGGCAAGAGGATTCTCACTAAAATTCTTTCTTGATCACGTCTTTCACCTTGGGAATACCTATAAAGGTGTTAGTCTTGTCTCCTTCCACATCACCAAAATAGCCAAGCATCTCCAACTTCTAAGCCCTCTTAATAAAACCTATCTCACTCCACCAATAGCCTTAATTTCCATAGGAATACCATTCTTTGAGCATATTACAGTCATTAGGATAAGTTCAAAATGGAAAGTTGATGGAGAGTTTTTCTTGCTCATTGAGGATTATGTGGATGATAGGAAGAATAGGAAAAAGGATCGTAGGATTCCTAGTGAACCCACTACTTCTACTTTTGAGGGTCAAACTTCTCTTTTCTTTGAGGAAAAAGCTCTTAAGCAAATTGAGAGGACTTGGAACTATCTTCACCATTTACATGCGGATCTTGTGGAAATTCAAAAATTGTATAAGCTTCTCTTATGTCATCTTGAGGATTAGGAAGAAGAAGAAGAGGAAGAGGCTCAAGTCCCCACTACTCAAGCTGGATCAAGTAGTGCTGCTAAAGGCAAAGAACCTATAGAAAAAGAAGAAGAAGAAGATTAATTGTCAGTCTATCACTAACTAGAGAAGTAAGGCCAGTAACGCTCACAGTCCACAGTGACTCCCAACTAGTCGTGAATCAAGTGATTGGTGGGTTCATGTCAAAGGACTCAGAATGGTGAAATACTTAGACAAAGTGAAGAAGTAGTTGGCAGAGATAGAAGATCGAGGAATAAGCTGGGTCTTAGAGCATATACTAAGAGAAATCAACTTGGAGACCGATACCTTCTCCAAGGCAGCAATGGAAAGACAAGAGTTGCAAAGAGGGGTGATTCTCCAAGATTTTAAATCACCAAGCACTAAGGAGAGCAAAATACTGGAAATCACAAACCTAGGACGGATGAAACCTGTAATAAAATGGCTGAAAGATGAAAAGGCCCCAGCAGACCCCAAAGAAGCCAGTAGACTGATACAAGCAGCCTCAGCATACATGTACAAAGATGGAGTTTTGTTCAAAAGATCGGCTACCCACTCTTGGCTGAGGTGTGTGACCCAAGAGAGGGAAGAATACATTCTAAGGGAGACTGGGAGCAGGTGGAGCCCATGAAGTTGTGGAGACAGTAGTCAGGAAAGCTTTACTACAAGGGTATTACTGGCTCACCATGGGAACAAATATCAAAGAATTAGTGAAGAAGTGTGACTAGTGCCAATTTCATGGAAAAATGATAAACATCCCTCCTACCTTATAGAGACTATTGGGCTTTGCATGGCCATTTTCTCAATAGGGCATTGACATTTTAGGTCATTTCCTTCTACAACCAAATAAAGGAAGTTCTTGATTATGGCAGTAGACCACTTTACCAAATAGGTAAAGGCAGAGCTGGTCGCAACCATCACCCAATCCAAAATCACAAATTTTTCTATAGGAAGGTCATATGTTGTTTTGGAATACCCAAAAAGTTGGTTACAGACAATGACAAGTAGTTAGACAATGCAAAGTTAGAGGCACTTTGTCCGAATTTAGAAATCAAGCTACACTTCACCTTAGTTGCCTTTCCGTAGACCAATGGCATGACAGAAGTAACAAACAAGACCATCCTATAGGGCCTCAAGAAGAGACTTGAACAAGCAAAGGGCTAATAGGTGGATTAGCTTTACTATGTTCTCTGGTCATATCAAACAACTCCCAGATCTGCAACAGGAGAAACTCCTTTCAAGCTTACTTTCAGGACTAAAGCGATCATACTAGTGGAGATTAGAATTCTAAGCTACAAGCTTTCCCACTATGAGGAGAGCATGAATAATAAAGAGCTACGCACAAATCTTATTCTCTTGAAATAAATAATAGAGATGGCCAAGATCAAGTAAGAAGCCTACAAGTCGAGGATAGCTTGTTTCTTCAACAAAAAGGTGAGGACAAGGTTGTTCGCAAAGGGAGACCCAGTCTTAATAAGAGTTAACATTTGGCACGAAAACATAAGAGTTAGAAAACTTGGAGTAAATTGGGAAGGCCCATTTAAACAAGAGAAGGTGATAGGCTCAGCAACCTACAAGCTCTCCAACCGAAATGGTAAACTCCTACCGAGAACATGGAATGCACTGAATCTCAAAAGGTACTATCATCATATCATTTTGTTAAAATGTAACTGTAAAGTATGTATCAAGTCATTCAAGCCCACAGTTCAATGAACAACTTTTGTCCCTCATATTGATTATAGAAGTTTTACATGTATTATGCTCGATCTTGCATTAAGCAAACTGGATGATCACCAGAACAAAATCAAAAATTTCTATAAGTATTATGTTTGGTCTTCCATTAAGTAGACCGAATGATCGCCAAAATGAAATCAAAAATATCTAGAAGTATTATTGTAACACCCCCATCACATACTAACCAATAAACATTAGCCAGGAAGCATACAAGCGTCGTAGAATATATACTACAGGTAGATAGGTCAATATGTAGGTTGTTAAGAATCCAGACACAAGGTTATTAAAATATAAACATATGATTATACTTAAACATCATTTAACAAGTATTACAAACATCTTCTTATGCCTTATAAGGCATACTTCCATATATATCACATAGCGCATACAAAAATGCATCGGGAGGAGACTTCACAAAACTGGCCCAACTTGGCGAATCGCTAAAAGCTAGACTTCGCATACAACCAACGGATGCACTACTATTTACAAACCTGAAAAGAAAAATTTTGGAGAGGGGTGAGCCTCCAGCTCGGTAAATAAATAATCAACATAATCTATATCACATACACTTAATACAATTTCCACCCAATCACATAACTTTCCATGATATTCATAGTTTAGGTATAAAGTCATACCATTCTACTCAATTCATTACAACCATCATAGAAGAAATACAATTCAACAATTATGGTTAGTTCTCACGGCTTGTGGATCCCCTTTAATGTGCTGCTCCGCCTCATCCTCACATATCACACACGTAAGGCCTCGCCTCATCTCACATTATACACTTTTATAGCCTCTCTAGGCTTTAGCCTCCCAAGGCTTTATATATATATATCTTTTTTTCATAGGGGAATCCACCATTCACATGCACATATGCACTTAACATCACAATTCAATCATTTCACTTATATCATATTTCAGCAATAACAATTGTTCCACTCCACACCAATCATTTCCATCTCGGTCATTCAAACATAAACAATATTAAGCAAAACGCAACCATTTGCGAACATTTGATTAAATATATGAACATAGCAAATATTAACTATTTACTTACTCAAAATATACTTATTCCTTTAGCATATAAGAACCTCCTTTCTCCACAACTTCCTTTCCAGGCCTTTGAGTACCTGTCAACACATTCATCAATTCACATTTCATGCATATTACAAATATTCATGTAAATGCGAGTTCTAATGCATTACAAGATCATCCCCTCTCTAATTCATAGGTCTAACTCTTCCTCTAAGACTCTCAATTACTGTTTTAATATCCTATAAACATTTCCCATCTAGTTAAATACCAATCTAACTCAAATTAACATCAATAAATTGCATAAAACTAATCTCCAACATTTCTGTTTTCTAGACAGAATTTAGTACCAAGGTATATTTATTGCTGGGCAAAATTGGCTTAATACAAAAATCTCATACTAAATTGACATATCCATTTATGCGTCTAGTTTCATCTCCAAGAAGAATTACTCAATTCCGACTTCTATAGATTTAATTATTTTCAAATTACTGAGCAAGGGTCATACAGCTAGTTGTACCCGAGCAGCAATCTATTTGCTCAATTTAAGCAACCAAAACGGCAAAAATAGCAAAATCACAAAACTACAAAGTTATAGAGGACTCTCTAAACTTTCCATAGACACCAATTAAGCTTAATTTGGACTTATATAACCCATGTTATGCCTAAAATACAGAACATCAAGGTTGCTGGAATTTTGACAGTTTTCTATCTTAACATACTTAAACTTAAATCAAGCTTAATCTTTATGCAATCATTCAATACTCTACTAATTCATGATAATCAGACCTTTAATTAATCAATGAGACCATCAAATGAAGTTTTTCCAATTTGTAATCAAGAACCCTAATGGCGAATTTATAACACTCAAGTAACAACTTACCAATTTCAGCTTTTGGGTTGCTAATATGCTTAAATCCTTTAGCTTTAGCTTGGCTCCTTCAATAGTTGGCAAAATCCTATCTTAATCTTAAGTTTTCTAGGTATTCCACTCCTCTCTCTTATTCCAAATTTTGTGTTTTTGGCCATGTACGAATTTTAGAGAAATGAAGAGGTAAAATGAGCTTACTCATGGTTCCAATTTCCAATATTCCTCTCTTAATGCCACCACCTACTAAACTATTTTTATCACCCTAAATTAATTCTTACTAACCATATATAGGTACTAACTTTTAATTGTATCTTTTAAGTCCAATCTATTTACCCAACCTTCAACTATTGGTTCAATTAAGTCTTAAGGCTTAATACACATAACCCAAGTACTTAATCAACTTATCTAAATTAATAATCTAATATCATGCTTCTTATTCTCTACTTATAATTAATATATATATGTTCTCATAAAATAAAAATATCATTGATATACCATCATATGCCCAATGATTAAATGTAAATGCACATAACATGGATGATGAGAAAATGCAGGCGTTACAATTATGCTCGGTCTTGCAATGAGCAAACTGGATGATCACCATAATAAAATTGAAAATTGCCACGAGTAATATGCCCGGTCCTGCATTCAGCAAACCGGATGATCGTCGTACTGAAAGTGATAATTTCTATAAGTATCTAAACCGATCCTGTATTGAGCAAAATGGATGACTGCTATAGCAAAATTAAGAATTTCTGCAAGTAATTTATTCGGTCCTATACCTGGTTCAGTAGTAATTTATTCGGTCATGCATCAAGTTGACCGGTTGATCGCTATAATAAAAATGAAAATTTCTACGAATAGCATACTTGATTTGGCAATAAGGAGGCCGGACGATCGCCATTGCAATTTTAAAATTAATAAACCGATAACGAAGAGAATCGAAAATGAGCATGAAAGCTCAATTATTCAAATTTTCAAAACCATAAAGGGAAACTTATTACAAACATGTTTCAGGGGGCATTCCCCCAAGTACTTTTAATAGCGCCCTCGTGATCGCTGGTTTCTAGAGCAGAATCTAACGAAAAACCAAGAAAAAACATCAATGGTGCCAATGCCAACATTAGGGGAGGAGTGGTCATGAGTGATGTTGTCTATAAAAGAAAGGTTTATAACAAGATGGCCATTGACCATCTCCATAATAATACGACATTTAACATTGCTAAAGAGGAACAAAGGCTGATTGACAAGTTCCCCCACATTGCTACTTAGATCATTCAGCTCCTTCTAGTGACGTTCCTCAA
Organism: Ricinus communis; assembly: GCF_019578655.1. Lineage (NCBI taxonomy): Eukaryota > Viridiplantae > Streptophyta > Magnoliopsida > Malpighiales > Euphorbiaceae > Ricinus > Ricinus communis. The sequence continues at coordinate 26,844,056 of NC_063256.1, forward strand.
TAGGGACTAGTGCAACCTCTTTCTCCTTAACTTCATTACAGAGCTCCTTAATCTAACCTTTAGCTAGTTTCAACTTATTCGATCTCCTGGTCCTTTAACTTTTTCTCCTCCCCAAGACGGCAAATAATAGAGGAGCTAGCCTCTTCTTTAAAATAAAAACCACAGACCCGGTCACCATACATTTATACTATTTGAGCAAGTTGGAATATAAATTCACACAGCAAGAAACAAAGGAACGATATGATACTCGAAGAAAGTGCTTTGAAATAAAAAAAGAGAAGGGGAGAGCAAACAGAAAGGAAAATGATAAGATAGCATCATCACTTGAAAGAAGAACATATGGCCTAGGTCCAAAAGTTAGTCATCAGTAGAGCAACGCTCCCTCAGTTCACCATCATCGGGGAAGAACATGCCAACACTATATCGGTGCATACATCACCTCTTTAGAGGCACACATGACTAAACCTAGAATGCTTCGCAACAAAGCTCATATGGAAGTCACTTGATTACCTTGAAGACTGAGAGCCCCCACCTTTACCCCTTGCTCCAAAAGGGACAATAGCATCCACTTTAGCCTACTTATTCCCTCGATGGCCAATGGTCACCAAAGTACTCATTTTTCCAAAAGGGAAGATTGGGGGAGGAGGGACCTAATGACCAACCTCGGCCGTTAGATCATAGATAGTAGTAGGAGGATCGATGGTATGCTCAGAGGACCCCTTTTGAGCTTTTGCCTTATGTGTCCTCAATTTCTTACTATTTAATTGATGTAGAGAAACCTCTACAAGACAAAAGGAAACAAAAATAAGTAAAGCATCAGAGCAAGCAAATCATTGAGATAACACATAAATAGAATAGTATTATGATCTATATAGGAATACCCTCTCCTTAAGTCCGCGACTAAGGTAGCACAGTCATACTCTTGACCCCTAGAATTAAGCCTAAGTAGCCTCACTTTATCCTCCTCCTCATTACTTAAAATAATAGCACCATCCCTATGAAAGGCATTTGATGTGCATAGTTTTACACATGTTTGCTTGCATATTATTGTGCATTTTCTTAGAATTTATTGTATTTTATTCCAAGATCATTCATGTTTTGTGTCCTTTTTATATTCCATGAGATTTTATAGGTCCATCATTAGTGTTCGAACAATTTTAGATCAATGCCGGGCAAAAGTAAATGTAATTAGAAGCATTTGACCTTAGGTTGACTTTTTGGAAGGGAACACCACCCGTGTTGGATCCCATGTAGAAATTCCCAGGCCGTGTAGCTTAAGCACTTTGAAGCAACACGGTTCTCGAGGCAAGCACACCCCAGAGCACGGCCCTTGTTAGCTAACACAGGCCAGAACACGCCCTTGCTAGATTCAGTTCATTTTGTTATTTAGAAACTAACACGGCCTGTGTTGAGGAGCACGGGTTGTGAACACGCCCGTGTTGGTGCGCTGTATAAAATTGAATGAGCCAGTAAAGAGAAAGGGTCCCACGATTTTGACTCTTCATCTTTCTTTGTAATATCTCTAGACGCGTTTCAGACATCTCGAGGCGGCTTCCAAGAGACTAATTCCACCTTTTGATGTCATTATTTCTAGTATAGAAGTTCCTATAAAAATGGGATTCGTTTGATTCTTGCTCGAGCTGGAAATCCTATTTCGTTCAATTGGATCAAAAATGATTTAGAATTAAGAAAGTGGGTGTGTGCGAGTTGTTTATTTCAAGAATAGGCTAGATTGAATATAATATATTATTTTGTTTTGTTTTGCAATAGACATGAGACTCGTGAATCTTGGAATTCAATTGAATATAGAAGAGGGGTTTTGGAGCAATTCAAGAGGCATTTTGGAGATCATTTGTAGTGTAGATCAAGGCTTTGAGCTGTTCATCCAATTCTAGGGAAAAGGATGTACATGTTTCCATTTCTTTATTCTTTTATTGTATTGAATTTCTATTTGTTTTAGACATGAACATGTGTAGCTAAATTGATTGAACCCATTAGGTTTCCTTACTATGTTGGCTTTTGTACTGAATTATTAAGATTGTTTGAGTTTCTTTTTCTTGTATTCTTTTTACAATTAATAATAAAAATTCAGTTTTTTTTACATTGAATGTGTTAATTACTGTTCATAAAATTCTTTTAGTAATTGAGAAATTCTAATTGAATTTAAAAATTTAATTGTACGAACAAGTTAATTTTCACTTAGAGATTAGGTCAATTAATTTGCGAGATTAAGAATTAGCAAAGCTTAATAGAGGTGGATTAAAGCTTAAGGCTAACTTAATAATCAATCGTTAGGAAGAGATTCTAACTTTAGGTTTTTAGGTTTAGGAATTCGGTTTTCTCGAGAGGGAAACCGAATTCAGTTTAGAATCCATCCACGGGTTGCATAATCAAACTCAACAATCTATTATCCTTTGTTTGGTTGCCAATTAGTCTAGGTGCTCTCTGGGTTTGCTTTCTTGTCTTGATTATTCCCTTTTCTCATTCACTCTTGCATTACATTTAGAATTTAGCTTTTAGTCATTAGCAAATTTAGAAACCTTCATTATTAGTTTCAGGCTAGATAACAAGGAACGTTAATAACTCTAGGATTTCATTTTCTCAAGGGATACGATATTTTTAATACTTGTTATTTTGCTAGGCTGCATCGATAGGTTCACTACCTTAATTGTAGTTGCATAAGCATCGCATTAAGTTTTTGGCATCGTTATCGGAGAACTTTGTTTGAAAACTAGAATGAAATTTGCTATTTGTTACTTTAGCCATTTTTCTTTTCTATTTTTGTCATTGCTTTTTATTTATTTATTTATTTATTTATTTGTTTGGGTTGTTGCTACCTTATTCATTTCAAGTAGTTTATGACCAGTAGTTCTAATCCTGTACCAGTAAATCTTCTGCCCAAACTAGAGCGATCCCTCAAGCAGTTGAGGAAGCGTTTAAATGCGGAGGAGGAGGAGCAGATTGAGATTCCTGTCCATATACTAGTAGACATGGGAGACGACAACAACGCTGCTGAAGCAAATTGGATGATGTACGAGTTTGCTAGACTGATGAGCATAGTTTTACACATATTTGCTTGCATATTATTGCGTATGTTCTTAGCAATTATTGTGCTTTTATTCCCAGATCACCCGTGTTTTGTGTTCTTTTGCATTTCAGGAACATTTATAGGACCATCATCGGTGTTTAAGCAATTATAGATCAATACGTGCGGAAACGGATGAGAATTCATCAATATCGGACAAGAGCCCGCAATGCATACATTGAACACGGCCGTGCTGAGTTAAATATATAAGAAAAATGAATTTTTCTTAGAAAGAAAAGAGGAGGGGAAAAAGAGCGACATAGAGCCCTGGCAGCTGGTTCGGTTTCTGCACAGTATTGAGTGCAAGAGAGAGTTACGGTGAGTAAGAATCCCGGAATTGCAAGGTTCCGAGTGCAAAACAGTAGTGGAGTAATTCAAGAGGCAGTTTGGGAGATTAATCAAAGTGTAGATCCGGATTTGGGTACATTCATCCAATTCGAGAGAAAAGGGTGTACATGTTTTATTTTCATTATTCTTTCATTGTAATTGATTTCCTAGATTGTTTTAAACATGAACATGTTTAGCTAGACTGATTTAATCCATTGGGATTTCTTTACTATGTTGGCTTGATATTATATTGTTGGATTGTTTGAGTTGGTTTTGTATTCTTCTTGTTTTCAGTATTAATAAGATAATCATTATTCATGAGACGTTGTGAATTGTGTGTTTAGATTGCTTTGTGTGATTGAGAAGTCCATTTGGCAATTGGAATTTTGAATAGCAAGAACTGGTTAATAATCGCTTAGAGATAAGGATAATTAACTAGCCGGATTAAGAATTAACAAAGCTTAATAGAGGCGGATTAAAGCTTAATGCTAATTTAAGAATCAATCGTTAGGAAGAGATTCCAACTTTAGGTTATTAGGTTTAGGAATTCGGTTATCTCGAGAGAGAAACCGAATTAAGAATAAATCCACGGGTAGCATAATTAGACTCACTGATCCTTTATCTTTTGTTCGGTTGCCAACTAGTTTAGATTCCCTTTGGGTTTGTCTTATTGTCTTGATTATTTCATTTATCAATTACTCCTGCATCTCCCTCAGAACTTAGCTTGTAGTTAATAGTTAGTTTAGAATTTATTCATTATCCATTTTAGGTTAATATAACAAAGAACAAATGAGTAACTCGGGCTTTCACTTTCCGAGGAATACGACCTTGATACTCGCCATTAGTGCTAGGCGCATCGATAGGTATCTGCCTTAGATTGTAGCTAACACGAGTAGCACCCATCAAGTTTTGGCGCCGTTCGTGAATTGTTTGAAAACTAGAGTGAAATTTGCATTTTGTTAATTTAGCCAATTTTTTTTCTTTTCTTATTATTTTATGATTTTTATTTTTATTTGTTTAATTATTTTATTTTATTTGTACATATTTATTTAGTTTAAGTTTATGATTCAGATAGTGAATGATAAGGAGGTTCAATGCTAAATTCAAACTCTTTGTATGACACATTGGAAAATGGGATCAGGAACCAAGAGAGTGCTAAAAATTGGGATGCCCGTGCATCTTTAGATGCTCGAGTGGAATCGTTTTGCAGGGCTACCGATCAACTCTCTTCTCCTATCCTTTCATCTCAAATCTTTTGTGAATTTTGTTGTGGTTTACATGTGTGTAATGATTGTCCATTGTATAGTGATGTTGCTCATTGTTCTTATAACTGTGAACAAGTGAATTATACGGGAAGTTGGCCAAATGACTCGTATGGAAGCACCTACAATTAAGAGTGGAGCATTCATTCACCCTTTGGATGGAGCTTAGATGGCCAAGAACCACTAGGAATTCAGCAACTACATCGTGACCTAATCTTGCACCTTCAACTCAAGATGAAGAGTTAGTGTCAGAGGAGCTGATGATGAGGTTCATAACAAGTCTTGAGGAAAGATTCCAACAAACAGAGAGGGTACTTAAAGGACAACAAGCCTCAATTAAGAACATAGAGCATCAAGTAGGCTTGATCTTTCAGTTACTAGCGGTAGAACAATGGGGAACTCCATCAAACGCTACTGAATCCGAGGAGCATTTGAGCGCCATCACTTTGCGTTCAGGTGAGAATTTTTCTGGTTTATCTACTATGTTTGACGATAATGCTTCTGTGCAGGACGATTTCTTGAACATGGAGATGGAACCAGAAAAGGAAGAGGCAAACATAATCCCTCTAAAAGACTACCAAACTGGAATGTCGATTGATGATGTTGAGTTGCAGTTAGAGGAATTGTTGGTAGATTTTCCATAAGTCCCTTCGATGATGGAAGATGAGCACGAGTTATCCAATGAAGAAGTCTTGGAGGAGCTCGAGTTTCTCCTAGCAAGTGAACCAAGCCAAGGACTGAAGAAAACCATCAACACTCCTGAAGAAATTGCCCAACCGTCGATCCTTCCAATTGTTGAAACTCTAGCTTTCAAATTGGAAGAGCCCCTAGAGCATCATGACTACATTCAATTATACGAGGAGCGAGTCTTGCCCATCATACTGGCAGCTTGCTTCATAGTCAGGAAGAGAGAATTGACGATTATCCCTCTAAGCGGATACTTGAAGACATTTGCTTGGAAGAAGGATGGATGGTCTTCGATCACGCCCATTTGCCTTTCACCATGAGTCCAGCTAAGAAGACTCATCACATAAAAAAGAAGCGCTTTTAGGAGGCACCCCAATTTTTATCTTTAATTTCTAATTTTTTAACCTTTTTGTTTTGAAACATTTTATTAGTTTTAGTTTTCATATTTTCAGTTTCGATTTTATTTCTTTATTTTATTATTTTGATTCTCTGAGGAGGTCTGAATTTCCACAACATCGGCCTCGATGGATGATCAGGCGATCCCCTAGATCTTTTTATTTTTCCGCATTTATTTACTTTATTTTTCATACATGTCATGCACTTGGATTGTATTGCCTTTGTTCTCTTAGTTGAGCATTTCATGTGGGGTATCCATAACATTTTACACTGAGAACAGTGTGTTCTTCAAGTGTGGGGTGCTTATGGGTAAACCTTAATCTCTCATATGGTTGTTAATATATCTGAAATTGCTATGGCTAGGTGTTGTGTATTTTTAGGGGATGTTAGGACACTGTGTTTTTATGCACTTGAGTATGCTATTTTTGAGCTGATTGATGACTTGATTTATAGAATTGTAGTTACTTTTCTTTGTTGTTCATTGTCCTTGGAAAACAATTTATGGTGTTTTACACATCAACCTACTTAGGGTTAAACCGGTGTTATTTAATTGTTTTCGAATTGCCGAATTTTAACTTAGAACGTTGATAATATCATATGCATGTGTTTCTTAAGTAATGATTCAATTAATGATGTTGCGAACCAATCGCACCTAATACCACACCCGAAAGTGAGATTTTGAGCCGGTTGAGCATTCATTATACTTATGCTCTTTATATTTCTTGTTTGAGTGTGCATTGTACTTAACTTTGCTTCTAGAACTTGCTTTGTAATGCGTGTAGAAGTTACATGAATATTGTGAATACCATGAGATGATTTGGGCGATTTAGGAATCACCACATTTGACCAAAAGTGATAAGCATAGTTTTACATATATTTGCTTGCATATTATTGCGTATGTTCTTAGCAATTATTGTGCTTTTATTCCCAGATCACCCGTGTTTTATGTTCTTTTGCATTTCAGGAACATTTATAGGACCATCATCGTTGTTTAAGCAATTATAGATCAATACGTGCGGAAGCGGACGAGAATTCATCAAGATCGGACAAGAGCCCGCAATGCATACATTGAGCACGGCTGGACTCGGCCGTGCTCAACCAATAACTGATTCTTGAAATTGGCACTTTGGGCACGGTTTAGTAGCCACCACGGTCTTGACCGCGGCCCGTGGTGGCCAACACGGGGAGGAACACGGTAGTGGTGAAACCCTACTTAGTGAGATCCACGATTTCGGCCACGGCTGGACTCGGCCGTCTTGACCGGCCTTGAACACGGCCGTCTTTGAGTTAAATATATAAGAAAGAATGAGTTTTTCTTAAGAAGGAGGGGAAAGAAAAGAGTGACATTGAGCCCTAGTGGGCTGGTTCGGTTTACGCACAATCTTGAGTCGAGAGAGAGTTGCGGTGAGTAAGAATCCGGAATCGTAAGATTCCGGAGTGCAAAAACGATGAGTGGAGCAATTCAAGAGGCAGTTTGGGAGATTAATCAAAGTGTAGATCCAGTTTGGGTATTCATCCAATTCGAGAGAAAAGGGTGTACATGTTTTATTTTCATTATTCTTTCATTGTAATTGATTTCCTAGATTGTTTTAAATATGAACATGTTTAGCTAGATTGATTTAATCCATTGGGATTTCTTTACTATGTTGGCTTGATATTATATTGTTGGATTGTTTGAGTTGGTTTTGTATTCTTCTTGTTTTCAGTATTAATAAGATTATGCATTATTCATGAGACGTTGTGAATTGTGATGTTTAGATTGCTTTATGAGATTGAGAAATCCGTTTGGCAATTGGAATTTTGAATAACAAGAACTGGTTAATAATCGCTTAGAGATAAGGATAATTAACTAGCCGGATTAAGAATTAACAAAGCTTAATAGAGGCGGATTAAAGCTTAATGCTAATTTAAGAATCAATCGTTAGGAAGAGATTCCAACTTTAGGTTATTAGGTTTAGGAATTCGGTTATCTCGAGAGAGAAACCGAATTGATTAAGTAAATCCTTGGTAGCATAATTAGACTCACCGATCCTTTATCTTTTGTTTGATTGCCAACTAGTTTAGATTCTCTTTGGGTTTATCTTCTTGTCTTGATTATTTCACTTATCAATTACTCCTGCATCTCCCTCGGAACTTAGCTCGTAGTTAATAGTTAGTTTAGAATTTATTCATCATCCATTTTAGGTTAATATAACAAAGAACAAAGGAGTAACTCTGGGCTTTCGCTTTCCCGAGGAATACGACCTTGATACTCGCCATTAGTGCTAGACTGCATCGATAGGTACACTGCCTTAGATTGTAGCTAACACAAGTAGCACACATCAAAAAGCCTATCACCTTATGTTTCCATTAGTTAGCCAGTTTTTGAGCCTTAACCTTTTCTTCATAATCTACACCTATACACTCAATTATACCATTCTTTACATTTATCTTTCCTTTACCCTTATGCTGGAATTTCTTTCTGTGATTTGTTCAACTTTATGTGGGATTAAAATTCTAGTTGCTATATTGGTAAATTCACTAAATCTTTTTAATATTTTAAATGCTCCCTTTGATCCAATTTGCATTTGTTATTCTTTATGTTTATTCGAGTTGTATGCAGCGGCGGCTAATAAGCTGCTAGTTCATTTCTTTTAAAAAAAAAAAAAAGAAGAAGAAGAAGAAGAAGAAGAAGAAGAAGAAGAAGAAAAAGAAATAAAAAAATATATATAACAAACAAATCTCTTTAATTATTTATCTTTTTATTGGATTTAGAGCATTTGCGAGCGTTATTCTATGAAGTAGGGATTTTAGTGAATGATTCTTTTCGTGATCTTAGGCATTTAATCCTTTGAGCATATAATATTGTTTATCGCACGAATTCCAGCATTTTCATACTTCTGTCCAAATCTCCGTACCTTTACCCTAGCCCCATTACAACCTTGGTAAAAACCCTTTGATTTTGGTATTTACTTATTCACAGTAGCGAAGATATGATTTATAAGCAAGCTTATGGTGAGCGGGTCTTGTGCATTTGCTTTGAGGGATTTGTTATTTACCTAATATACACTTTGAGCGACTTGAGTGATCCCTGTGAGGCATTGGTTCATGATGTTGGTGTTGAGTTGTCATTTAAGTTACTCATGCATTAATATTATTTCCATTCTTTGTTAATGATTTGTAATTTGATTTATGATTGAGTATCCTTTGAGATGTGTTGAATACTCTCTGTTGTGGACTAGGGGCATAAACTGAAATAAATTGCTAACTGTAGTTTTATGGGTTGAGTTGTTAATTGATTGAGGACAAGCAATAGCTTAAGTGTGGGGTAATTTGATGAGCATAGTTTTACACATATTTGCTTGCATATTATTGCGTATGTTCTTAGCAATTATTGTGCTTTTATTCCCAGATCACCCGTGTTTTATGTTCTTTTGCATTTCAGGAACATTTATAGGACCATCATCGGTGTTTAAGCAATTATAGATCAATACGTGCGGAAACGGACGAGAATTCATCAATATCGGACAAGAGCCCGCAATGCATACATTGAACACGGCCGTGCTGAGTTAAATATATAAGAAAAATGAATTTTTCTTAAAAAGAAAAGAGGAGGGGAAAAAGAGCGACATAGAGCCCTGGCGGCTGGTTCGGTTTCTGCACAGTATTGAGTGCAAGAGAGAGTTACGGTGAGTAAGAATCCCGGAATCGCAAGGTTCCGAGTGTAAAACAGTAGTGGAGTAATTCAAGAGGCAGTTTGGGAGATTAATCAAAGTGTAGATCCAGATTTGGAGCTGTTCATCCAATTCGAGAGAAAAGGGTGTACATGTTTTATTTTCATTATTCTTTCATTGTAGTTGATTTCCTAGATTGTTTTAAACATGAACATGTTTAGCTAGACTGATTTAATCCATTGGGATTTCTTTACTATGTTGGCTTGATATTATATTGTTAGATTGTTTGAGTTGGTTTTGTATTCTTCTTGTTTTCAGTATTAATAAGATAATCATTATTCATGAGACGTTGTGAATTGTGTGTTTAGATTGCTTTGTGTGATTGAGAAGTCCATTTGGCAATTGGAATTTTGAATAGCAAGAACTGGTTAATAATCGCTTAGAGATAAGGATAATTAACTAGCCGGATTAAGAATTAACAAAGCTTAATAGAGGCGGATTAAAGCTTAATGCTAATTTAAGAATCAATCGTTAGGAAGAGATTCCAACTTTAGGTTATTAGGTTTAGGAATTTGGTTATCTCGAGAGAGAAACCAAATTCGGTTAAGAATTCGTCCACGGGTAGTATAATTAGACTCACCGATCCTTTATCTTTTGTTCGGTTAAGAATTCGCCCAGAGTTACTCCTTTGTTCTTTGTTATATTAACCTTAAATTAGCAATAAATAATTTCTAAACTAACTAATAGCTACAAGCTAAGTCCTAAGGGAGATGCACGAGTGATTGATAAACGAAATAATCAAGACAAGAAGAAAAACCCAAAGGGAATCTAAACATAGTTGGTAATCAAACAAAAGATAAAGGATCTGTGAGTCTAATTATGCTACCCGTGGATGAATTCTTAACCGAATTCGATTTCTCTCTCGAGATAACCGAATTCCTAAACCTAATAACCTAAAGTTGGAATCTCTTCCTAACGATTGATTCTTAAATTAGCATTAAGCTTTAATCCGCCTCTATTAAGCTTTGTTAATTCTTAATTCGGCTAGTTAATTATCCTTATCTCTAAGCGATTATTAACCAGTTCTTGCTATTCAAAATTCCAATTGCCAAACGGATTTCTCAATCTCATAAAGCAATCTAAACATCACAATTCACAACATCTCATGAATAATGCATAATCTTATTAATACTGAAAACAAGAAGAATACAAAACCAACTCAAACAATCCAACAATATAATATCAAGCCAACATAGTAAAGAAATCCCAATGGATTTAATCAATCTAGCTAATCATGTTCATTCTCAAAATATACAAGAATTCAATTACAACAATAAGCAAAGGTAGAGAAAACCCGATTACACTCTTAGATGAGAGTAAACAGCCCCAAATCCTTTTGCTCCAATTGAATTGATTCTTGTTCCTCTTGCTCGATTTGAAACTCAATCAACGAACCTAGCCTAATCTTCGATCCTTCAAGGAAATCCGATTGAAACCTTGATCCAAGTCTCCTTTTCCCTTGGTCTCAGGTCAGAAAACCCTTAGGGAGAGAAAAATTAGGGTTTTGGGACGTTCTAACCCTAGCCTCCTCTCTTTCTCTTCTTTTCATTCTTTTAATTAATACCCCCTATTGCCTCCAAAACGGCCGTGTTCCTGGCCGTGTTCTCAACACGGGATGGTGTTCCTGGCCGTGTTACTCTCTCTGGTCGTGCTCCCTAAAATCTACTTCTTCTTTGATGTCCAACACGGCCGTGTTTGTCCCCGTGTTGGTAACACGGCCCATGCTTGTGACCGTGTTGAGAACACGGCCAGTGTTGAGATCAACACAGCCATGTTCAGCTTCCTCATGCTCGTACTTAGCTTGTTTCGGCAGCTTTGACGTTCAATTATGCTCCAATTCTTTCCTTTTTCATCCTTTGACCTCTTTTGGACCTAATGCACACAAACATATGTATAAGGTGAGTGTTGAGACCAATTCACATCTAAATGTCCATAAAATCAATCTTAAAAAACCCCATTTAGATGTGTGTATTTTACGCACATCAAATAACCCCACACTTAGCTCATTGCTTGTCCTCAAGCAATCAAAAGTAAAATAAGGAAAATAAACCACTAAGGAATAATACTTAAACTGACAGACAAGCTAGAGAGTTCCTGCACATATCCTTAACAAGCACAGGTCAAACAAAAAGAAATGAAGCAATCATATCACAACCAAGATGCCAATAATTCACAAAATCATCTCGAAATTATTCGAACCATCTCCTCACCGGATTCACTCTAAATCACTCAAAGTGTTTAAAGGGTAGTGTTTAATCGCTCAATGCATCAACTACTGCCTTACTTACTATATGCTTGCTCTTAAATCCTACTCCTACCACTTATGGAGAGTCAACAACCATGTCAAGAGGTCTTTATAAGGGTTGTAATGGGGATTAGGTAGGGGTAGATAAATTTGGTCAAAGTTGAACCTATGGTGTTCTGATGAATTACATGACTGCACACAAGCCACAAAAATTATAAGGGATAAACAATGAGCGATGGTCCAAGGTGGGAAATAGGAATCAAGTCAAAATGTTTGGCTCACTTACTTTCTTTCTTTTCATCACCTTTCCCTCTTATTCTTCTATTTCTATATTTTTTTTTTCTTTTTTTTTTCATAAGGGAAGAACATTCACATAATAGAGTGAATTTCTTTTTGGATTGAAGTAAAGTTTGCTACAAGATTCCAAAGCTATTCCCAAGACAAAATTCCCAATAAAAACAATTCATGTGCAAAATCATAACCCAAAGCGAATAAAACTAAGTGGCAATAAAATATGATAGAAAATGGTGAAAGAGGGGGTTATCTACAGAATCAATAAACGAATGAAGGCTATTTGGCTAGAATGAAAAACCTAAGTGCCTCTATCATACCAAAGTGTTAAACTCTCCTTGTGGCCCTCATAAGCATTACTGAGCAAGTTCTAAAAGTAAAGAGCGATTACTTGGCACTCTCAAGAAGAAATAAATACAAGCATATAAAGTGTATGCTTACAATTTAGGCTCAATTTCTCACAAGTGTGCTTTTGAGTAGGTTCCAAACAAAAATCATCAAAACAGAATTAAATAAACCAAAGCAACTTAGTGCAAAACTCAAACTAATTATCTTACACTCTTCCGCAAAACTCAACACTATCGGTTTTACCCGATCACATGGACATAAACGAGTTTCAAAATCAAGTCAACGGTAAGAGCATCGAAACAAAGTGAAAAATTTTCAAAATTTTACAAGAAATTGCACAAAGAATAAACAAATAACTGAGATGGAATAAATGAAATGCGATATATACACTAGAAAAGGATCTAAATTTCATATACAAAATAATAGAACATGAAAGTAAGTATATATTGATATCACCACCCCACACTTGAAGGACACACTGTCCTCAGTGTACAAAATATATGAAATGAAAAAGGAAAAAGAAACTAATACTGCCCTGATTATGGCTCCGGAGTGAAAAGAGGTGCATCAGCAGGTATATCGGTATTTGGTCTGTGGTGGAGGAGTGGGCCGCTCTCCGAGGATCGGAAGTAGTGTCACATGCGGGAGGCCGGTGGATCGGCAGGAGCAGCGTCAATAGGAGGCTCGTCAAGCTGCTGTGTTGAAAGGTGCTCAGTCGGAGAAGGAGGGCCAGCTAGATCATCCGCTAGAGGGATGTCAAAATGGCTCTGCTCTGGAACCCGGCTCTGTGGACAGGCAGGTGCAAAGTCTGTAGCAAAAATATCATCGAACATGTCATTGGCCATAGAGGCCTCTAACCTACCTCCCTGCTCAATCAGGGCTTGAAGCATAGCCCTCTGCCTCTCAAGGCCATCATCGGCTCACGAAACTCGACGTAAAGGTCCTGTTGAAAAGCCTCTTGTCGAATGAAATCGCTGCCGCTCCTCTGCCAACCTCTGCACTCTGGCTGCAGCTCTCTAAACTCAATTGGGAGATTCCTAAAAGCAATTTGAAGAAGACCCGAAGGAGGCTGAAGTAGGCAGTGCGGAGGAAGACTGGAATATCGGGAAGAAGGTGGGACATCCCATGTACCATGGGCTCATGGGGCGGTCGCTCCTCTTTGAGTCGCCAAGAGAGCATTCCTCAGTCTATACTCTAGTCCTAGCGGACCACCTCTGAGTCACCATCCCTATACTAATCATCCGGGGAAGTCCCAACGTCTCCATCACCCCCGAGCTCTGTCAAATGTGGTATCGCTTCCTCCAAAACTCCTAAGCTCCTAGCCGGTCGAGTAATGTAAGTCCCAAAACGGGAAAAATACCTTCTTTGAGTTGTTGCGGAAGGCAGTCATCCGGCCAATAAGTACCCCATGTCGACGGTGGTCTTTGGTGCATCTTGTAAAGTATAAACAGTCCGTACGGGTAACTACACCACCACTATCTCCCCCGCGTTGATGGTCCTAGCCAATGCATGCAAGTACCATGATCCCTCGGGCAAGTTAGGCGCCTTGGGTGGCGTAACCCTCGGTGTCATCAATCTCGGCCACATCTGCGGATATGACACACCAAGCGTGTGTATCTGACTATAAACCTCTCCAAATTTGCATCCTCCTCAGTCCACAAGCCTAAGTGTACCCCAAACTATTGTACACTCATCGTGAAAGTTTCCCTTGCTAGTCAGGCTGATCGCATCCATTTATTGGAAGTCCCATAGCGGCTTTGTAGAAAGAAAGTCATGGCAAACTCCATGATCAACTCCCTATATGTTGGTTCAACAATGTCAAAGAAATGTTGAAATGGGGGTGTCTCGAGATATCAGTGATTGCGGTACCGTCAAGCGGTCTCCGATCTTTGGCCGGTCTATCCTACGCCCCTTTCCCAAATCTTTGTGCCTCATCGATTGATATCTACCGCTCAAAGGTGGGCTGCCCTTGGAAAAGTAGGAATCGATGGCGCTGCGGTGGTTTAATTTAACTGAACTAGTCGGTGCGGCCTGACGATCGAGAGGAAGAGGAACCATCGTTCGCCTCCTCTTGTAAACTCTTGATCCTCGTCCGGTGGACATGGTACACCGAAAGGAAACTTTTAGTACTAAGGATCAACAAAATTCTAGCGGCATAATGGCATAAAATGAACAAACCAAATGATTTAACTTGATAAAATTAAACCGCTCAATGTCCTGCAAAGAAAATTTAATCCACAACACTGCCAACTAATGCTAACCAATTAAATTTGCAATTCATCCATATGGAGTTTACTTCGCCATAATCCATCACAAGGCAAACCAACATGCTAATATAAAATAGATACAAACAGTCGACTATCTATGACAGAGCCTATTGTTTAGCGTGAGCAATAATGATAAAGAGAAAAATAAGGAATTAATCACAATCATAAATAATGGTAGAAAGAAAAACGGAAAATATGAGCAAGTTAAGTATATAAACTATATTAAAGAAAATAAAAGAAAATTAAGCACAAACACGAATGTAAATGCATGCACCAAATAATAAAATAAGGGAATAAACAAAAAATAAATAAATAAAATAAAAAAAAAATAAAAAAATGAAACACAAAGAAAATATAAATTCGAACTAATATCAAAATAAAATAATGAAAAATGAAGTTGGAGGGTACTTACTTGACAAACGCAATATCCAAATCCTTCGAAATGAGAAATAAGATGTGAGAGAGTAAGAGATGGGGGAGAGCAAAAATTTTTTTGAATGAAGTGGTATATATAGGCAAGTGTATGGAACACGCCCGTGTTCGACAACATGGGTCATGTTAATGAACACGGTATGGATATCGGGTCGTGTTAAGCGAATAAAAACGTGCTGACTTACCACTTCTCAGAACACGCCCGTGTTACGGACACGGTCTTTGAAACGGGAACGTGTTGTGGACATGGCAGGGCATAAATGCCCGTGTTAGCTTCTGTGAACATGTTCATCTTAGTTTGATTTTCTTCAATCAGAACACAGGCCGTGTTAATGAACACGGTCTTGAACACGCCCGTGTTGATCTCCAGATAATGCAAAAGTTGCGATTCTCAGCACTTTCTCACCTGCAAAACCAATAAATCCTCAACTCATACACTCAACATAAATAAAACTTAACAAAAACCAACTATAAAACCTAATCAACTAAGTTCACAATGCAAGGGTAAAGTATTCAAATTGAAAAATAGAATTTGGGGTGCCTCCCAAAAGCGCTTCTTTTTGATGTGATGAGTCTTCTTAGCTGGACTCATGGTGAAAAGCAAACGGTGGGGATTGGCGACCATCCATCCTTCTTCCAAGCAAATGGCTTCAAATATCCTCTTAGAGGGATAATCGTCAACTTCCTCTTCCGTAGTCAAGCAAGCTGCCAGTATGATGGGCAAAACTCGCTCCTCATATATTTGCACGTAGTCATGATGCTCTAGGGGCTCTTCCAATTTGAAAGCTAGAGTTTCAACAATTGGAAAGATCGACGGTTGGGCAATTTCTTCAGGAGTGTTGATGGTTTTCTTCAGTCCTTGGCTTGGTTCACTTGCTAGGAGAAACTCGAGCTCCTCCAAGACTTCTTCATTGGACAACTCGTGCTCATCTTCCATCATCGAAGGGACTTGTGGAAAATCCACCAAAAATTCCTCTAACTGCAACTCAGCATCATTAACTGTGTATTCTTGTTGGTAGTCTTTCAGAGGGATCATGTTTGCCTCTTCCTTTTCTGGTTCTATCTCCATGTTCAAAGAGTCATCCTGCATATAAGCATCATCGTCAAACATAATAGATAAACCACAAAAATTCTCACCTGAACGCAAAGTGATGGCGCTCAAATGTTCCTCGGATTCAGCAGCATTTGATGGAGTTCTCAATTGCTCTTCCACTAGTAACTTGAAGATTAAGCCTACTTGATGCTCTATGTTGTTAATCGAGGCTTATTGATCTTCAAGTATCCTCTCTGTTTGATGGAATCTTTCCTCAAGACTTGTTATGAACCTCATCATCAGCTCCTCTGACACTAACTCTTCATCTTGAGTTGAAGGTGCAACATTAAATTTACTGATGTAGTTGCTTTGAATTCTAGTGGTTCTTGGACATCTAAGCTCCATCCAAAGGGTGAATGAGTGCTCCACTCTTGATTGTAGGTGCTTCCATACGAGTCATTTGGCCAACTTCCCGTATAATTCACTTGTTCACAGTTATAAGAACAATGAGCAACATCACTATACAATGGACAATCATTACACACATGTAAACCACAACAAAATTCACAAAAGACTTGAGATGAAAGGATAGGAGAAGAGAGTTGCTCGGTAGCCCTGCGAAATGATTCCACAGAGCATCTGAAGATGCAGGGCATCCCAATTTTAGCACTCTCTTGGTTCCTATTCTCTTTTCCAATGCGTCATACAAAGATTTTGAGTTTAGCATTGAACCTCCTTATCATTCACTATCTGAATCATAAACTTAAGCTAAACAAATATGTACAAATAAAATAAAATAAATAAACAAATAAAAATAAAAATCATAAAATAATAAGAAAGAAAAAAATGGCTAAATTAACAAATAGCAAATTTCACTCTAGTTTTCAAACAATTCCCTAAGCGGTAGCCAAAACTTGATGGGTGCTACTCGTGTTAGCTTCTGATATAAGGCGGTGTACCTATCGATGCGATCCTAGCACTAATGGCGAGTATCAAGGTCGTATTCCTAGGGAAAGTGAAAGCCTAGAGTTACTCCTTTGTTCTTTATTATATTAACCTAAAATTAGCGATAAATAATTTCTAAACTAACTAATAGCTACAAGCTAAGTCCTAAGGGAGATGCACGAGTGATTGATAAACGAAATAATCAAGACAAGAAGAAAAACCCAAAGGGAATCTAAACATAGTTGGCAATCAAACAAAAGATAAAGGATCGGTGAGTCTAATTATGCTACCCGTGGACGAATTCTTAACCGAATTCGGTTTCTCTCTCGAGATAACCGAATTCCTAAACCTAATAACCTAAAGTTGGAATCTCTTCCTAACGATTGATTCTTAAATTAGCATTAAGCTTTAATCCGCCTCTATTAAGCTTTGTTAATTCTTAATCCAGTAGTTAATTATCCTTATCTCTAGCGATTATTAACCGATTCTTGCTATTCAAAATTCCAATTGCCAAACGGATTTCTCAATCTCATAAAGCAATCTAAACATCACAATTCACAACGTCTCATAAATAATGCATAATCTTATTAATACTAAAAACAAGAAGAATACAAAACCAACTCAAACAATCCAACAATATAATATCAAGCCAACATAGTAAAGAAATCCCAATGGATTTAATCAATCTAGCTAATCATGTTCATTCTCAAAATATACAAGAATTCAATTACAACAATAAGCAAAGGTAGAGAAAACCCGATTACACCCTTGGATGAGAGTAAACAGCCCCAAATCCTTTTGCTCCAATTGAATCGATTCTTGTTCCTCTTGCTTGATTTGAAAATCAATCAACGAACCTAGCTTAATCTTCGATCCTTCAAGGAAATCCGATTGAAACCTTGATCCAAGTCTCCTTTTCCCTTGGTCTCAGCTCAGAAAACACTTAGGGAGAGAAAAATTAGGGTTTTGGGACGTTCTAACCCTAGCCTCCTCTCTTTCTCTTCTTTTCGTTCTTTTAATTAATACCCCCTGTTGCCTCCAAAACGGTCATGTTCCTGGCCGTGTTCTCAACACGGGATGGTGTTCCTGGCCGTGTTACTCTATGTGGTCGTGCTCCCTAAAATCTACTTCTTCTTTGATGTCCAACACGGTCGTGTTTGTCCCCGTGTTGGTAACACGGCCCATGCTTGTGACCGTGTTGAGAACACGGCCAGTGTTGAGATCAACACGGCCATGTTCAGCTTCCTCATGCTCGTACTTAGCTCGTTTCGGCAGCTTTGACGTTCAATTATGCTCCAATTCTTTCCTTTTTCATCCTTTGACCTCTTTTGGACCTAATGCACACAAACATATGTATAAGGTGAGTGTTGAGACCAATTCACATCCAAATGTCCATAAAATCAATCTTAATAAACCCTATTTAGATGTGTGTATTTTACGCACATCAGTTGCCAACTAGTTTAGATTCCCTTTGGGTTTGTCTTATTGTCTTGATTATTTCATTTATCAATTACTCCTGCATCTCCCTCAGAACTTGGCTTGTAGTTAATAGTTAGTTTAGAATTTATTCATTATCCATTTTAGGTTAATATAACAAAGAACAAAGGAGTAACTCTGGGCTTTCACTTTCCCGAGGAATACGACCTTGATACTCGCCATTAGTGCTAGACTGCATCGATAGGTACACTGCCTTAGATTGTAGCTAACACGAGTAGCACCCATCATAGACCTTCATTGGAGGGGTCGCACACTAGTATATTATGGCCACCTATTAAAACAAATAATTTTGAGATTAAGCCAAATGTTATTCATATGGTGCAGTAGAGTGTACAGTTTGAGGGCTCACCCAATGACGATCCTAATGCCAATATCGCGAACTTTTTGGAGATTTGTGATACTTTTAAGATTAATGGAACTACTGATGATGCCATTCGGCTTAGGCTGTTTCCATTTTCGTTGAGGGATAGAGCAAAGAGATGGCTATAGTCCCTACCAGCTAACACCATCACCACTTGGAATTCTTTGGCTAAGAAATTTCTTTATACGTACTTTCCTCCTGCTAAGACTACAAAGATGCATAATGATATTTCCTCTTTTGTGTAGTTTGATGATGAGAGTATGCATGATGCATGGGAGAGGTACAAGGACTTGATGAGATGTTGCCCACACTATAGTTTACTAGTATGGATGCAGGTGCAGACTTTTTACAACGGCTTGAACTCAAGCACGAGGCAGATGGTGGATGCAGCTGCAGGTGGGGCCATCAATAGTTAGATGCCAGAGCAGGCCCAGAACTTAATTGAGGAGATGGCCATAAACACATATCAGTGGCAGTCTTCTAGGAGTAGGCTAGGATGATAGGGAGTGGTGAACCAAGTAGATTCTACATCAGCCTTGGCAGCTCAGGTGGAGCTTTTGGCCAAGAAGATCGACCAGCTCCAGATGCAAGTCCATGTAGCACAGTTTGGCTGCGAGTTTTGTGGTGGCCCACACTACAGTGCAAACTGTACTGCGGGAGGTATGTTTGTTTCTCCTTCACCTTCTTTTGCTGACCATGAACAGGTTGATTATATAGAAAATGCGCCCAGGCAGCAGAATAACCCCTACAACAACACATACGACCTAGAATGGAGAAACCATCGTAACTTCGGGTGGCAAAATAACAACACCCAGGGTCTACCAAGATTTTAGAGGTTGTACCAGCAGCAGCCTCTATAACAGACTATTCTCCCTTAACTCCCTCAGAACCAGGAGAAGAAGCCCAATTTAGAGGAGTTTATAATGAAGTTCATGTCCACTTCAAAGAACAGGTTTCAGCAGACAGACACAGCTCTTAGAAATCAGCAGGCCTCCATATAAAATTTAGAGAATCAGATAGGCCAGATTTCTAAGATGTTGGCTGAGAGACAACTAGGGATGCTCCACAATACCACAGAGTCAAACCTGAGAGAGCATGTCAAGGCTATCACCTTGAGATCAAGTAAGCAGTTATCTAGTTCTTTACCTACTATTGATGATGATGTTATTGTGCATGATGAGCCAGCCAGGACGGATCTAGAGCCTGAGGTGATAGAGCTTGTGTGAACTTAGGACAAGAAGAGGAGTTATGTGAGGGAAAACCAGCCTCCAATTCCATATCCTGCCAGGTTGAAGCAGGAGAAGGTTGATCAATAGTTTGATAAGTTCTTGGATTTATTTAAGCAACTGAGAATTAACTTACCTTTCATTGAGGCTACATCGCAGATGCCCAGGTATGCGAGGTTCTTGAAGGAGATTCTAAGCAACAAGAGGAAGTTGGAGGACTTGGGACTTGTGACATTAAATGAGGAGTGCTCAGCCATTTTTCAAAACAAGTTGCCAGTGAAGCGGCATGATTTAGGAAGTTTTACTGTAACTTGTATTTTTGGTGATTTGCCTATTAGTGATGCTTTAGCTGATTTAGGTGCTAGCATCAATCTAATGCCTAGTAGTTTGTTTGAGAAATTAGGTTTGAGTGAGCCTCAACCTACTAGGATGAGCATACAGTTAGCATATAGGACTGTGAAATATCCTAGGGGAATAGTTGAGGATGTACTTGTTAAAGTAGACAAGTTTATATTTCCTGTTGACTTTGTTGTTATGGATATGGAGGGCGAGAGTAGTGTGCCTTTAATTCTAGGTAGACCTTTCCT
This sequence comes from Ricinus communis, assembly GCF_019578655.1. Lineage (NCBI taxonomy): Eukaryota > Viridiplantae > Streptophyta > Magnoliopsida > Malpighiales > Euphorbiaceae > Ricinus > Ricinus communis. The sequence goes on from NC_063256.1 coordinate 26,864,758, forward strand.
TGCAACATCTAGGGCTGTTGTAGATGTGTGTGATGGGAAGTTACAACTTAGAGTAGGTGATGAGACTATTACCCTTGATCTTAGCACTTCTATGAGACATTCACTTGACTATGATGATACTTGTATACTGTGGATGTTTTGGATGATATTGTGGAGTCTCAATTGTAGGAAATATTACTTGATGATCCTTTGCAGGTAGCATTACAGGCTGATGAGGAGGAGGAGTTGTCCAACGAGGATGCGTTGGAGCGACTTGCTTGTTTACTGGCTAGCCCAGCAGGTCTACTGACCATTTTGTTGATATTGACAAGTCAGGGGTGCAGAAATTGAGACCTTCATTTGAGGAGCCACCAGCCCTTGAGCTGAAGGAGTAAAAGGAGGATAGAAAAAAACAACAAATAAAAGCACATCAACAAAGAAAAATAGTGGCAAAAGCAACACTAAAGCAAAATAAAGGCACAAGTAATATAAAAACAAAGAAAGGAATAAAGAATGGGTCATACTTACTATTTCCAAAAGCCATAGCACGTTGCAAAAAATGGCAAGCAACACGGCATAGGAAGTCAGGAGAAGGAAAAGAAAAAGAAGACGATAGGAAGAAATGTAAGTAAAAGGTAAGAAGAGAAAAAATATAAAAGAAGAAATAAATCATTCGACAAAATGGGAAAAGACAGGAATGGGAAGAGGCAACGACACATGGCACAATCCCCAAAGGCGGTTACCAAATCTCAAGAAACTAACACTAATATCACCAACGTCACTCATGCAATTTTTAAAATTTAAAATTCCGCCACAACCATTATATCGTGCCCGAGAGAATTAACAGACAAGTGTTAAATGCACAGACAAAAAGAGCCACACAAGCAAAACTGAACATAAATGATTAATTTACCGAGGGCGGACTATTAGTAACAGGTCACCATAGAAGACCAGTACCTTGATCTCCCTAGGGACCAGAAGAGCGACACAACACAGACTGGATACGAAGGCCCAATACCTAATGGCCCCACCAAGGGACATGTGGTGGCAGGAGCATAACCCAAAGAAAGAGCCATTGACATCATAGACTCCCAAAGGGCTGCTTGGCTTCTCCCCTCAGCGATCCTCAATAAGTAACACAAAGGACAAAAGTCAAATTATTACCATAGAGCCTACTCTACAACTATCAGCCAATAGGAAGGCAGGTGGACAAAATCGGAGCCAATAGAAGGGCATTAAAGAGTTTGAGAATGCAATCTGAGATTTTATTAAAATGAAGACCCAATTTATATTACATCAGGTTTCCATTATTGTAGGAGCAATCTTAACAAATAAAATATCTTGCCATAGATAATGGAACAAACTGCAGATAATGGAGAAGCAAACTAATGAGTAAATCAATAATAGAAAAGCTAAACATGTGCTAATAATGCCCCCCTCAAGTTTGGTGTATGGGTACAACCAACTTGGTAATATTGCAATAAAAAACTGGCTTTGGCAATGCTTTGGTGAGTGAGTCAGCAAGTTGATCGGCAGCATGAATGTGAGCAACAGTAATAATCTTGCATTGAACTTGATCTCGAACATAATGGAAATCAATAGCGAGATGCTTCATTCTACTATGGAAAACAAGATTTTCACATAGATATGTAACCCCAATGTTATCGCAGTAGATTATCGGTGAACAACTCAATATAATGCCAAGTTCCAAAAGTAGATTTTTTACCCAAGTTGTTTCATCGAGAGCACTTGCAACAGCACGATACTCGGCCTTAGTAGATGATCGGGCTATTGTAGTTTGCTTCTTCGAGGACCAACTGATTGGATTGTTGCCAAGAAATTGAAGATAAACTGTAGTGGATATGCGATCATTAACATCACCTGCCCAATCCGCATTAAAAAACATAACAAGATTCAAGTTGTCGCTTTTTTTTAAATGAAGGCCATAGTTGACAGTCCCTTTGAGATACTGAAGTACTCGTTTAACAGCTTTCCAATGTTGTTCTGATGGAGCATGCATAAACTGAGAAAGTTTGTTGACAGCATATGATATATCTGGTCTTGTGAAACTGAGATATTGAAGTTTTCCAAGAACTTACCTGTACTTGGTAGCATTGGTAGGAGGTGAACCATCAGAAACATGAAATATTTCAGTTGAGTTCATTGGCGTTTTGGCTGGATTACAGTTGTCCATATTTTCAGCATGAAGAACATCTGTAATGTAGCGTGTTTGAGACAAGAATAAGGAGTCCCAATGACGAAAGACTTGAACACTAAGGAAATAATGAATATCACCTAGATCCTTAATTGAAAATCGGGTTGCAAGAGACAAGATAACCTTTTGAATGACCATGGGATTGCTTCTAGTGACAATGATGTCATCCACATAAATCAAGATATAAACAGCAAAATCAGAAGCTTGCTTAATGAACAGAGAACTATCTGACTCGGACTTGACAAATCCCATGGTGAGAAGATGAGCTTTGAGTTCATTATACCAAGCACGAGGGGCTTGTTTAAGACCGTAAATAGTCTTTTTGAGTTGACAAATATGTGTCGGATATAAAGGATTGTCAAAGCCTGGGGGTTGATGCATATAAACTTCTTCTTCAAGGTGACCGTGAAGAAACACATTATTCACATCTAGCTGTTTGATAGACCAATTATTGTGAACAGCAAGACTTAGAACCACCCTAATTATTGTGGGTTTAACAATAGGGCTGAATGTGGAGTGATAATCTACCCCAGGCCTTTGAGTGAAGCCTTTTGCGACAAGTTGAGCTTTGTAGCGGTCGATTGTTCCATCCGACTTCCTTTTAATCCTGTACAACCACTTGCAAGCAACAATATTAGTAGATGAATCAGGTGGTACAAGTACCCACATTTGGTTTTTCAATAATGCATCATTTTCTATTTTCATTGCTTCTTTCCACTGTGGGTGTTTGTTGGCTTGATGAAAGGTTTATGGAGTGATATCAGTTTCTACTTGAGTAAGGTAATCAAAAATAACTTTCGATGTATGGATATTATTTTGAGAATGAGTGACCATGCGAGGGGCTGGTGGATTAGAAGTTGGGTTGTTCGATTGCTCAGTGTCAGGGATGCAATCCGTGATGGATGTAGCCGATGGTGGTGCACAAGCGGAATTTTTTGGAGTTGAACGAGTGGTTGGATTTGTTGTGGTAAGGGATGGTAAATGTAAGGGTAAAGGATTGTAATGTTGCAAGGTAGAAGTAGATACAGGGATTGAAGATGGCAAATCAGTTGATGGTGTAGGTACTGGCGGTGATTCTGTGGAGGGTAGTTGTCGAATCTTTTATGAACTGATGTAAGACAAGTGATCCCATGCTAGATTTTTGTAGGTCGAAATATTTAAAAACATGATTTTAAATGGAAACTCAATTTTGACAAAAATAACATCACGAGATAAATAAACTTTATTATTGACAGGGTCAAAACATTGATGACAATGATGAGAATTAGAGAAGCCTAAGTATACATAAGGTATTGATCATGGTTGAAGCTTATGTTTAGAATATGGTTTCAACCAAGGATAGCAAAGGCAGCCAAACGTTTTTAAGGATTGGTAGTTTGGTGTTGAGTGGAAGAGTTTTTCAAAAGGGGATTTATAGTTTAAGGTGTCTGTTGGCAAACGATTTATAAGGTATAGGGCTGAGCATGGATCTCGATGATTCTCGCCCGAACCGAATTACCGTACTGAAAAATACCATAACCAAAATAACCGAAAGTTTTTATAACCAAATTGAATCGATCCAAATTTTTTTACTCTTATGGTATGGTACTGGTTCTTTAGTAAAAACCATACTATAATCGTACTAGAACCGATCTGTCTTGTACTGATTCGGACCAAACCGTAGAACCAAATTTTTTACATATATTTATTAATAGTTGTTTATATTATATAAATAATACATATTAAAAATAACTATAATATTATAAAATACTTTATACTCTATAAAAAAATATTTTATATTTATCATTTATATAATTCAAGTAATTGTTATCGGAAATAAAAAATAATATATATTAAAAATAACTATAATATTATAATATACTTTATACTCTATTAAAGTTGGGGTAATTGCAAAAGAATTCTCGACCTTTGGCAGTTTTCTCAATTTAATCATGTGTTTTTAATTGTAACAATGTCATGCGTGACATTATCAATTTTTTCAAATCGATACATAAATGAAATTTCTAGTGAAATTTATTCCACGTGGCTGTCAGCGCTCTGGTAATTTAAACACGCAGATACGGTGCGTTTTAAAGCAAAAGTAGAAATGTTGCGTTTTGCCCTATAGAAACGGTGCATTTTTCACATATTAGAACAAAAAAAAGATCGAAACGATGGCGTATATGGTGTAAGAAAACTTAAATCCCCAAAATTGAAATAGTCGTTATTTCTTACTGTTTGTGATTACTTAAACCATTTGAAGAATAGAGTGAAAGTAAAAGAGAGTGAAAGTGAAGCCGCTTTGAAGAATCAAACACGTTGTGGTCCCTTCAACCAGCAAAGACAGCAGCAGCCATCGAACATTGTGGTCCCTTGAAGTACCGACCACTGGAAAAAGACAAGTAAGTTATTACATTGTTAATTGCTTTTCTAAGAAACTTTTACATTAACGAGATGAGTGCGATATGTGTGGGGTAGGGCATCAATCAATTTTTTATTACTGCACTTTTGAGTTTCTCAAAATGTATTTGACTTTACTGTGATTTTCGTATTTATTTATTTGAGTTTGTCATGGTCTGTAGGGTTTTATTCATGTATGTATTGTGTTTGTCTTGTTGAAATATTAACTCATGCACTCTTTCAACAGAATGTCTGACAGCTTTTCTGTATATATAAACTATGGTGGGCGTTTTGCATCTGTTTATGGGAATGTGGTTTATGTAGGTGGAGATATTTTGCCTAAACATGGATTAGACCCAGATAGGATAGGATATTTGGACATACTTGATGAAGCAGAAAAACTAGGGTATTATGGGCCAAAGTTTTCTTATAAGATTCCAGGAATGAGTTTGAATGATGGGTTAAGGGAAATGGTGGATGATAGAGGGTTAATGGAAATGATTAAGTATATAGATGAAGGCAATGGAGTATTACAAGTCTATATCGAAGGAGAGAAAGGACAAGTACCATTGCCTGGTGGTGTTAGCTGTATTAGTGAAAATCCAGAAGGTGTACATGAAACTGAGGAACATAGTGAGCAATTGCTGCAGGAAGTAGAATCAAAAGAGGATCCTAACTACTTACCAGTTGATGAGAGTGAGAGTGAGACTGATGATTTAGATGAAACTGAGGATGAGGGTGACAATTTAGCACCTTTAGATGAAACTGTGTTTGATGTCAGTGTTGAACCCAATGAGCAATTGTAGCAACAAGTAGAATCAGAAGAGGATCATGAGTACTTACCAGTTGATGAGAGTGACACAAATGATGGACTAAATGATAATGAACTGTCAGATGATGATGAGTATGTGGAAGCAAGGAAAAGGACAGCAAAGTATAAGAATTATGTGCCTATTGATGAGCTTGCTAACAGATTACATGGCAACACTGGTTTGCAGTTCAAAAGATCATCTACTGATGGCACTACTGGGGTAGAAAATGCTGGACATGAAGCATCTGGCTTTGTAAGTGAATACGAGGACTCTGATGGGGATGTGAATTCAGACAGTACTGATGAGGATGGCATTGAAGAGGCTTCAAGAAAAAGGATTAAGAGGGTTGTATATGATCCCAGATATGATCATAAGTATTTATAGTTGGTTCTTGGAATGCGATTTGAAGATGCACATGTTTTAGAGTGCAGCTAGAAGTACTTATGAAGCTGCTTATAAGGAAGCCATTGATCAAATTAAAGTAGAGAATGAAGCTGCCTATAACAATTTTTTACAGAGGGATCCATCCAAATTTTGTAAGTCATTTATTTATGAGCTTCCTAAGTGTGATATGATTGATAACAATGTTAGTGAAACCTGCAATGGTTACATTGTGAAATTTAGGAGTATGACCATTATAGACATGCTATAAGAGATTAGATGTGCATTAATGGAGAGAATGCACAGTAAGTTGATGCATGCTACTGGTTTAACTGACTCCATCACACCTAGAATTAGAACTAAGCTTGAAGAAATCAAGTACAATAGCAGATTATGTACTTCCAAACCTGCTGTCGGTGGCAAGTTCCAAGTGAACATAGGAGAGGATCAGTTTATTGTTGATATCAATGCGCATACTTGTACTTGTAGAACATGGCAGATAATAGGCATTCTTTGTATCCATGCATGTTCTAGCATTCATTGGATGAACTAGGATAGTGCAACATTTGTGGACACGTACTATAGTGTAGAAACTTATATTGAAACCTACAAAAATGCTCTTGAGCCACTGAATGGCAGAAAAATGTGGCCACAAGCTGATGGGCTTCTAATCAAGGCATCCAAATTTAAGAAAATGCTTGGCAGACCTAAGAAGAACAAGAAGAGAGATATCACTGAAGATCCAAAGAATCCTAATAAGCTGTCTAGACAAGGAATTCAAATGACTTGTGCAGTTTATGGAGGAGTTGGGCACAACAAGAGGAGTTATAAGATGAAAAATGATCCACCTTTCAAAAGGCCTCCTAAACTGCCAGTCAAGTGTGGCAGGACATGAAAAGCAACTTCTGCACTTCGATCTACTGCAACTTCCCCAACAACTCAATCTGATGTCCCTAGTTCATCAAGTGGACCAAGTCAATTTGTTGGCACACCTTCAAGTGGACCTCAAAGGAGGAAAAAAGAAACTGCATTAGTAAGTTATTTGAACACTTGTATTTGGTTTACATTTGAACAGTGGGAAGCAATTTGTATTCCTTATGGTTGTACAAACAGGATGACCAAGGTTATGGAGTGAGTCTTTGAAGATTCTGGCAACATGTATTTGAGGGTAATTTCAGTACAACATTTTATTTGTTATTATTTTATGCCTAGGCTAATGGAACAATTGTGTTTGGTTTCTAGATGCCTGAATAAAGGAGAGTGAAATTCATTTCTGGTACAAAGTCAGCAGCAAAGGCAGCATTAGTAAAGGCAGCAGCAAGTAAGGGCAAATCAGTTCCCTCTTATGCCAGACCAACAATTGCAAGTTCAACAAACAATAGACCTGGCAAAGGTCATGGCAGAAGAGCTAAAAATGGTGGGAGAGGTGCTGCACCTGTTGGAACCCAAGTGAGTCAAGCAAATTGAGTACTACAATGCAATTGTAATTAAATGTAGAGCATGGCATTTCCCTTTTTAGGCAAATATTGTGTTTGTTATCTTATTTGCAGACTTGTGCCTTTCTTTATAGCACCCTTTGCACTAATTATTTGTAGGCAAATACTGCCTTTGTACCCACACATATTAACAGAATATTTTGAAGGCAGATAATGCCTTTATTTTCATCAATTTGAACTCTTCTTAAACACTTATATTCTCCATTTATGATTAATACTAGTACCATATATGCGAAAGGCATCCAACTTCAAGTTATATGGCCTATGTCAAAATGCTCAATAATCATAAATTAACATTGTCATTTATTCAATATTTCTGTTCAAATTACAAAACAAACATTTATCCAACAGTTAAGCTAAACTCATAGGCATTACAATACCAATACCAATGAGTAGTACAATACAAAACTTTCTCAAACCACATTAGGACACTCTCTTTGTAGCATTTTCTTCTCAGAATTAAGCTTTCTGCAGTAATCAAGTTTTCTGCATTCATCAAGTTTTCTGCAGTCATCAAGCTTTCTGCAGTTGATGTGTGCTAAGTCAAGCAAGACTATGACCTAAGGCAGTGTACCTATCAGTGGAGTATAGCTAACGGCGAGTACCAAGTGTCGTATTCCCCAAAGAACGTGTGAACCTAAATCTACTCAATCTTCTCTGTTATCTAATCACAGAACATAAATGGTGTTGATGAATAATTTCTAAATTAAATAATAGATACTCTAATTGTTGTCGAACTACGTATACTAGGGAATGATTAATTCAAGTAAAAGAATAAGAATAACCCTTTGGGAAGTCTTGTCTCTAAGGAATGGAAACTAAGGGTGGAATTAATTGATTGAATCCAATTTCCGTGGGAAAATCTCTACACAATTAATGCCTTTCTCAAGGACACTAACATCTTAACTTAGATTAATTAGGTTGAAATCTCTTCCTAACTCTAATTACCCAAATTAGCATTATGTACCATTTAACACTATTGAGAGTTGTTAATTCTCAATTCGGTAGAATGAAAACCCTATCTCTAGGTGAATTCAATTCTAGGTTGCAAAGGACAATCCAAACCTAAACGTCTTTCTCAAGATCATTCAAATTTCAAAAATCATTCAACAAGATATGAAGAACAAATCAATAAATACTTCCATTGCAAACCAATATTGACAATCAATACATTCAATTCAAAATTTAAGTACAAAAATCCCTAGATAAAGAACCCCAATTGGTTAATAAGCTTAGGTAATCATGTTCATAATCACAACCAATAAGAATTCAATTACAAAAAAATGAGTAGAGGTAGAGGAACCCGAATACACCCTTGGATGAGAGTGAACAGCTCCAATTCCTCGTGCCCAATTTTGGATCGATTCTTGTTCCTCTTACTCGGATTGAAACCAATCGACAATCCTCGCCAATCTTTGATCTTTGAAGAGAATCCAAGTGAAACCTTGATCCAAGTCTCCTTTTCTCTTAGTTTCAACTCAGAAAACCCTTAGACAAGGAAAAAGATGAGTTTTGGACGTTCTAACCCTAGTTGCCTTTTTTTTTCTCTCTTCGTTCTTTTAATTAATACCCCATGTCGCCTCAAACACGGCCGTGTTAAGGACACGGGCTGGTGTTCCTGGCCGTGTTACTCTCTGTGGCCATGCTCTATAAGATCTACTTCTTCTTTGATGACCAACACGGCCATGTTCAGCTTCCTCATGCTCGTACTTAGCTCGTTTCGGCAGCTTTGACGTCCAATTATGCTCCAATTCTTTCCTTTTTCATTCTTTGACTTCTTTTGGACCTAATGCACATAAACATACGCATAGGGTGAGTGTTGGTACCAATTCACATCCAAATATCCATAAAATCGATCTTAAAAACCCCATTTAGATGTGTGTATTTTACGCACATCAAATAACCCCACACTTAGCTCATTGCTTGTCCTCAAGCAATCAAAAGTAAAATAAGGAAAATAAACCACTAAGAGACAACACTTAAACTGACAGACAAACTAGAAAGCTCCTGCACATATCCTTAACAAATGTAAGTCAAACAGAAAGAAACGAAGCAATCAATTCAAGTATCACAACCAAGATGCTATTGATTCACAAAATACTATCTCAACAAAATTATTTAGAACCAACTCCTCACCAGATTCACTCTAAATCACTCAAAGTGTTTAAAGGGGTAGTGTTGAATCGCTCAATGCATCAACTACTGCCTTACTTGCTATATGCTTGCTCTTAAATCCTACTCCTACCACTTATGGAGAGTCAACAACCATGTCAAGAGGTCTTTATAAGGGTTGTAATAGGGATTAGGTAGGGGTAGGTAAATTTAGTCAGAGTTGAACCTATGGTGTTCTGCAATGAAATACATGACATGCACACAAGCCACAAAAATTATAAGGGATAAACAATGAACAATAGTCCAAGGTGGGAAATAAGAATCAAGTCAAAATGTTTAGCTCACTTACTTTCTTTCTTTTCATCACCTTTCCCTCTTATTCTTCTATTTCTATATTTTTCTTCTTTCTTTCTTTTTTCTTTTTTTTTCATAAGGGAAGAACATTCACATAATAGAGTGAATTTCTTTTTGGATTGAAGTAAGTTGCTACAAGATTCCAAAGCTAGTCCCAAGATAAAAATTCCCAATAAAACAACTCATGTGCAAAATCATAACCCAAAGCAGAATAAAACTAAGTGGTAATGGAATATGATACAAGAAATGGTGATAGAAGGGGTTATCTATAGAATCAATAAACAAATGAAGGCTATTTGGCTATAATGAAAAACCTAAGTGCCTCTATCATACCAAAGTATTAAACTCTCCTTGTGGCCCTCATAAGCATTACCGAGCAAGTTCTAAAGGTAAAGACAGTAATCGACACTCTCAACAAGAAATAAATACAAGCATATAAAGTGTATGCTTACAATTGAGGCTCAATTTCTCACAAGTGTGCTTTTTGAGTAGGTTCCAAACAAAAATCATCAAAACAGAATTAAATAAACTAAAGCAACTTAGTGCAAAACTCAAACTAATTATCTTACATTCTTCCGCAAGACTTAACACTATCGGTTTTACCCGATCACATGGACATAAACAGGATTTCAAAAGCAAGTCAACAGTAAGAGCATCGAAACAAAGTGAAAAATTTTTAAAATTTTACAAAAAATTGCACAAAGAATAAATAAATAACTAAGATGGAATAAATGAAATGTGATATATACACTAGAAAAGGATCTGAATTTCATATACAAAATAATAGAACATGAAAGCAAGTATATATTGATATCACCACCCCACACTTGAAGGACACACTGTCCTCAGTGTACAAAATATATGAAATGAAAAGGAAAAAGGAAACTATCTACGATTATGGCTCCAGGGTGAAAAGAGGTGCATCGGTATATCGTGTTGGTATGTGGTGGAGGAGTGGGCTCTATGAGGATCGAAAGTAGTGTCACATGCAGGAGCTGGTGGATCAGCAGGAGCAACATCAATATGAGGCTCGTTAGGCTGTTGTGTTGAAGGGTGCTCAGTCGGAGAGGGAGGGCCGGTTGGATCATCCGCTAGAGGGATGTCAAAATGGCTCCTCGGAACCCGGCTCTGTGGCAGGAGTGCAGTGCAAAGTCCGTAGCAAAATATCATCAAACATGTCATTGGCCATAGAGGCCTCTAACCTACCTCCCCGCCTCAATCGGGGCCTAAAGCATAGCCCTCTGCCTCTCAGCGAGGCCATCATCCTGCTCAACCTCACGACTGACCGCTGTAAAGATCCGGTGAAAAGCCTCTTGTCGAATGAAATGCTGCTACTCTCCTCGCCAACCTCTCGCACTCTAAGCTGCGTACTCTCTAAACTCAATTGGGAGACTCCTAAAGCGGTGAAGAAGACCTAGAAAGAGCTGAAGTAGGCAGTGCGGAGGAAGACTCAAATATCGGGAAGAAGGTGGGACATCCTGTGTACCATGGGCTCAAGTGGGGCGGTCGCTCCTCTCGAGTCTTTGCCAAGAGAGCATTCCTCGTCTATACTCTGGTCCTAGCGGACCCTACCTACGAGTCACTATCCCCATACTAACCATTTGGGGAAGTCCCAACATCTCCATCACCCCCAGCTCTGTCAAATGTGGTATTGCTTCCTCCAAAACTCCTAGCCAGTCGAGTGATGTAAGTCCCAAAATAGAAAAATACCTTATTTGAGTTGTTGCAGAAGGCACTGATCTGTCTGGCCAATAAGTACCCCATGTCGACAGACTGGTGCTGGTGCATGCTGTAAAGTATAAATAGGTCCGGCTGGGTAACTACACCACCGCTATCTCCTCTGCCAGTGATGGTCCTAGCCAGCAACGCATGCAAGTACCGCAGTCCCTCAGGCAAGTTAGAGGCCTTGGACTTGCTGGCATTGTATCCCTTAGTGTCATCAGAAATCTCAGCCCACATTTGCGGATATGACACACCAGGCGTGTGTATACAGCGACTGTAAACCTCTTCAATTGCATCCTTCTCGGTCCCACAAGCCTAAGTGTACCCCAAATACGTAAACTCATCGTGAAAGTTTGCTTTGCTAGTCCGAAACTGATCGCATCCGGTTATTGGAAGTCCCGTAACCGGCTTTGCAGAAAGAAAGTCTTGGCAAACTCCAGTCAACTCCTATATGTTGGTTCAACAATGTCAAAAAATGTTGAAATGGGGGCGTCTCAAGATATGTTGTAGTTGCAAGTCCGATACCTCCAAGTCTTGGCCAGTCTATCCTACGCCCCTTTCCCAAATCTTTGTGCCTCATCGATTGATATCTCTCGCTCAAAGGTGGGCCGCCCTTGGAAAAGTAGGAATCGATGGCCGCGATGGTCTAATTTGGCCTGAACTAGTCGGTGCGACTGACGATCGCGAGGAAGAGGAACCATCGGTCCGCCTCCTCTTGTAAACTCCTGATCCTCGTCTGGTGGACATGGTACCTGAAAAGGAAACTTTTAGTACTAAGGATCAACAAAATTCTGGCAGCATAACGGCATAAAATGAACAAACCAAACGATTTAACTCGATAAAATTAAACTGCTCAATGTCTTGCAAAGAAAATTTAATCCACAACACTACCAAGCAATGCTAACCAATTAAATTTGCAATTCATCCATATGGAGTTTACTTCGCCATAATCTATCACAAGGCAAACCAACATGCTAATGGCCGACAATAATAATAAAGAGAAAAATAAGGAATTAATCACAATCATAAATAATGGTGGAAAATAAAAATGGAAAATATGAGCAAGTTAAGTATATAAACTACATTACAGAAAATAAAAGAAAATCAAGCACAAACATGAATGTAAATGCATCCACCATATAATAAAATAAGGAAATAAATTAAAAAAGATAGAAAAAATTGAAACACAAATTCGAACACAAAGAAAACATAAATTTGAACTAATATCAAAATAAAATAATGGAAAATGAAGTTGGAGGATACTTACTTGACAAACGTAATATCCAAAGCCTTCGAGATGAGAAATAAGAAATAAGAGAGTAAGAGAGGAGAGAATTGCTAAAACTAAGGGGAGAATAAAATTTTTGGAGATTTTGAAATGAAGTGGTATATATAGGCAGTGTACGGAACATGCCCATGTTCACCAACAGAGGCCGTGTTAAGGAGCACGGTCTGGATATCTGGCCGTGTTAAGCGAATAAAAACGTGCTGACTTACCATTTCTGAGAACACGCCCGTGTTTCGGACACGGTCTTGGACACGGGAACGTGTTGTGGACACAGTCGGGCATAAATGCCCGTGTTTCCTACTGTAAACATGTTCATCTTAATTTGATTTTCTTCAATTAGAACACGGACCGTGTTAACGAACACGGTCTCGAACACGCCCGTGTTGAACTCCAGAAAATGCAAAAGTTGTGATTCCCAACACTTTCTCACTCTTTCTCACCTGTATAACCAATAAGTCCTCAACTCATACACTCAACATAAATAAAACTTACCAAAAATAAACTGTAAAATCTAATCAAACTAAGTTCACAACAAAAACTAAAGAATTAAAACGAAATTAAAAGAAACAAGCTTCTTTAAAGTCATAAGCTAGACTTTATTCTTTTCTTTAAATCAGAAATGGAGCACCAAATTCACCCGCTCCTCCACATCCAGTGACCCTCCAAGGTAATGCTTCAACCTCTGCCCATTAACCTTGAAATTTCCCTTTTCTGGATGATTCAACTGCACCATAAGGGAAGACTTGTGTCATTGTAAATGGCCCCCGACCAACGACTCTTCAGCTTTCCTAGAAATAAACAGAGACAAGAGTTAAATAATAACACACTATCTCCTACGTTAAATTCCTTCCAATTTTTCAATCGTTTGGTCTTCGCCTTGTAGATTGTTGAATTTTCATAGGCTTGTTGACGCCACTCCTCTAGCTCATTTATCTGCCACTGCCTTTGTCTACCTGCGGTATCCAAATCAAAGTTACATGATTTAAGTGCCCATAATGCTTTATGTTCTAGCTCCACAGGTAAATGACAACCTTTTCCATACACAAGCCTAAAGGGAGTGAACCCTGTAGAAGTCCTATAGGTAGTTCTAAATGCCCATAAAGCATCATCTAGCTTTGTAGTCCAATCTTTCCTGCTGGCTCCTACAATCTTCTCTAAAATGTGCTTGAGTCCCCTATTAGTAACCTCTACTTGCCCACTCATTTGTGGGTGATAAGGTGTGGAGAATCGCTGAGATACTCCATATCTTTTCAGCACTTTCTCAAGTTGAGAATTACAGAAATGGGTTCCCCTATCACTAATTAATGCTCGAGGTGTTCCAAACCTAGAGAATAATCTCTTAAGGAACCTCACAACTACCCTAGCATCATTAGTAGGCAAGGCTTGTGCCTCAGGCCGTTTAGAAAAATATTCAACAGCCACCATTATATACTTACATCCATACGAAGAAGGAAAAGGACCCATAAAATCAATGCTCCAAACATCAAAAATTTCAACACTTGTATACTATGTTGGGGCATTTCATCTCGGGCAGAAATATTACCTGACCGTTGGCATGCATCACAAACTTGGACATAAGCTCGTGCATCCTGGAAGATAGTCGGCCAATAAAAACCAGCATCCATAACCTTCCTGGCCGTATGATTTGCGGCTTGGTGTCCACTAACCGGTCCCTAATGACAATGCTTGAGAATTTGAATAATCTCCTCCCCATATACACACCTCTTGATAATTTGATCTACACAAATTCTAAACAAGAAGGGGTCGTCCCAAATGTAATACTTCAAGTCAGCAAAGAATTTCTTCTTTTGCTGGCCCGTCATACCCTTTGGGAGTACCCTTACAGCCAAATAATTTGCATAATCAGAAAACCAAGGAATATCATTTGCCACCTGCATTGAGCATAAGTGCTCATCCGAAAAGAAGTCATCGTTCTCTTGCTCATTAAGCTCCTCCAAGTGCGGGTTCTCTAATCGAGAAAGATGGTCTGCTGCAAGATTTTCAGCTCCTCGTTTGTCCTTAATTTCCAAGTCAAATTCCTGTAATAGAAGAACCCAACAAATCAATCTTGGCTTAGAATCATGCTTTGAAAATAAATACCTTAAAGCAGAATGATCCATGTAAACAATTGTCTTTGACAACATAAGGTAGGAACGGAATTTATCAAAAGCGAACACGACAGCTAGGAGCTCTTTCTCTGTGGTTGTATAGTGTTCTTGGGCGTCCGTAAGTGTCTTGCTAGCGTAGTAAATAGGTTGGAATTTCTTCTCCTTGCGCTGGCCTAAAACAGCTCCAACTGCAAAATCACTAGCATCGTACATAAGCTCAAAGGGCAGCTCCCAATCAGGAGAAACCATGATGGGAGCCGTGGTTAGTTTTTCCTTTAATAACTCAAAAGCTCTTAAAAAATCATCATCAAATTCAAAAGGTATATCTTTTACTAGTAATTGAGTTAAAGGCCTAGCGATCTTAGAAAAGTCCTTAATGAACCTTCTATAAAACCCTGCATGCCCTAAGAAACTTCTAACAGCCCTAACCGAAGTAGGGGGGTAGTTACTTATAACTTCCACTTTAGCTCTATCTACTTCCAACCCTGCATGTGACACTTTATGTCCTAAGACTATACCCTCTTGGACCATAAAATAACATTTTTCCCAATTCAACACTAGATTAGTTTCAATACACCTAGCTAACATCCTTTCCAAATTTTTCAAACAATGGGAAAAAGAGTTACCGAATACAGAGAAGTCATCCATGAAGACCTCCATCGACTCCTCTATCATGTCATGGAAAATGGCCATCATACACCGCTGAAAGGTCACAGGCGCATTACACAAGCCAAACGGCATCCTCCTATAGGCAAATGTGCCATAAGGACAAGTGAATGTCGTCTTCTCTTGGTCTTCTGGTGCTATGGAAATCTGAAAATAACCAGAAAAACCGTCAAGAAAATAGTAATACTTATGGCCTGAAAGCCTCTCAAGCATTTGATCGATAAAAGGAAGGGGAAAGTGGTCCTTTCGGGTTGCATCATTCAAGCGTCGGTAGTCTATGCAAACCCAAAGCACATTCATTCGTGTAGGGATCAGCTCCTCCTTTCATTTTTCACCACCGTCATGCCCCCTTTCTTAGGAACCACCGCATGTGGACTCACCCAAGCACTCGCCGGGAAATAGGGTAAATTAAACCTGCATCAAGAAGTTTAATTACCTCTTTTTTAACCACCTCTTTCATATGAGGGTTCAACCGCCTTTGTGGCTGCACCACCGGTTTGAACTCATCCTCCATCAAAATCTTATGAAGGCAGTAACTCGGGTTTATTCTTGGTATGTCAGCCGTCTTATACACAAATGCCTTTGCATACCTTCTCAAAATACACAACACCATCTCCCTCTCCTCAGGTGTAAGATGAGCGAAAATAATAACCGGTAAGTGCTTTGCTTCATCTAGGTAGGCATATATTAAGTGCGCTGGCAACTCTTTCAATTCAAGAACGGGCGGCTCCTCCAAAGAAGGCTTCAGTTTCTTTACTCTTGACCTGTCAAGATCAACAAAACCATCAGTCTTTTCATCATCAACATCAGCAGCTAATAAGTGCTGTAGCTACTCCAACACTTGTTCATAGGATAAATTGTCCTCATTTTCTTGCATTGCCACTTGCAAAGGATCATCAATCATTATTTCCTGCAATTGAGATTCCACAATATCATTGATAAAATCAATCGAACAAACAGTACCATCACGCTCATATGGGTATCTCAAGGATTTAGTCAAATCAAATGTAATGCTCTCATCATCTACCCTAAGTTTCAGCTTTCCGCTACTAACATTTATCAAAGCTTTAGATGTAGCTAAAAATGGTCTACCTAGGATCAATGGGACATCACTCTCACCATTCATATCCATGACAACAAAATCCACAAGAAATATAAATTTGTTAACTTTAACTAGCACATCTTCTATAATCCCTTTCGGGTACTTAACAGTTCTGTATGCTAGTTGTATACTCATCCTGGTAGGAGTTAGCTTAGAAGTGCTTAGTCCTAACTCCTCAAACAATGAACTAGGCATCAAATTGATGCTAGCTCCCAAATCAGCTAATGCTAGCAATTTCAATTTATCTCCAATCAAACAAGGTATAGTAAAACTCCTTGGGTCGCGTCGTTTGAGTGGAATCTTGCTCTGAAACACTGCTGAGCATTTTGCATTCAAGGTCACCAATCCCAAATCCTCTAACTTCCTCTTGTTGCTTAGGATTTCTTTTAAAAACTTTGCATACTTTGGCATCTGCGAAATAGCTTCAATAAACGGCAAGTTAATCCGTAATTGTTTAAAAAAATCTAAAAATTTACCAAATTGTTGATCAACTTTATCCTACTTGAGTTTTACAGGATATGGAATGGGAGGTTGGTATGGCCTCAAGGGAATCTTCTTCGAATCCTCCTTCTCTTCAACTGCTCCCTTTTCTTTCTCTTCAGGCTTGTCTTTCTTTTCCGACTCATCCACCTGCACATTAGAATCATTATTAGCGAAAGGCTTAAATGAACTAGTAAGTTCCTTACCTGATCTCAAAGTAATTGCTTTGGCATGCTCCCTTGGATTAGACTGTGTTACTTGAAAGGCGTCTGGCCGCCTCTCACCATCATCCTAGACAACGCCCAATTTGAGTTTCTAAGTTCTGAATTGAAGCTTGTTGATTTCGAACGGTAGTGTCCGTTCTTGTCCTGTTCAAGTTGCAATGAACTTCATCATCAACTCTTCCAAGTTAGGTTTCTTCTCTTGACTACCTCCGGTTGATGGGGAATAGATTACATAGGTTGTCACGATGCAACCTCCGGTATCCCTAGTGGACCTTGGTTATTGGAGTTCCTCCATCCAAAATTAGGATGATTCCTCCACCGGGTTGTATGTAGACATCAGGGATCATTTCTCACGCCTACCTACATAATCAACATGCTCAACGTTAGAAACATTAGTAGGCATAGAAGATGCAAACATACCTCTCGACTACAATTGGCAACGTAATGCGGTCCACCATGTAATTCATATCCGGGCTGAATCGCTTGGACCGCATCCAAGTTGCTCTATCTTTTTGGAAAGTAGCTTGCGCCAAGGCCGAGGATCCCCCGCCTCCCATATACATGGGCCTGACCTCTAGCCCGTGGAATTTTCCATTGATAAGTGTTGGTGGCCATCTCTTCTATCAAATCCTAGGCTTGCTCAGGTGTTTTACTATTAATAGCTCCCCCTGCAGCCTACATCTACCATTTGTCTAGTGGTTGTATTCATGCCACTATAGAATGTCTGCACTTGCATCCAGAGAGGAAGACCATGGTGTGGGCAACACCTTAACAAGTCCTCAAGCACTCCCAAAGCCCGACATTGATTCTCCTTCACCCCGCACAAAAGAAGATATGTTATTTCGCATTTGAGCGTCTTAGCAGGAGGAAAATACTTATTCAAAACTTTTCAGCCCAAAGAAGTCCAAGTAGTGATCGTTTTGGCAAGGATCGCAGCCCATCTTTTCGCTCTACCCTCAAGGAAAAGGAAATGTTTCAACCGTATGGCATCATCAGTTGTTCCATTAATCTTAAAGGTATCACATATTTCCAAAAGTTGGCGATATGCTGCTCGGATCTTCGCCGCCAATCCTCCAAATTGCACCGTATTCGGATCATCCGGATTACATTCGGCCTTTATTTCAAAATTATTGGCCGCCACGGAGGCCTCACTATCCCGCTTATGCCCCTCAGAGGGCCTAGCAAACTCAGACATGGTCCTTTCATCATTACCTTCATTTGCATTGTGGTTCTCCATCTCACTAGTTTCACGAACAGAATCTCGCCCAATCTCCTCCCTCTATCACCGTGACACGCCTCCTTAGCAATCCAAGAGAGCTGTTCGGATAAAGGCTCTGTAAGATTAGGATTAGAGCTCCGGTCATAAACTACCCGAGCACAATAAAGAACAACAACACCAACAAACGAGATAAGAACAAAACTATACACAGAAATAAATTATGAACAAAAAGAGAAATGACTAGACTAACATATATTAAAATTTCAATTTAGTTCACAGAAACCGTTCCCCGGCAACGGCGCCAAAAACTTGATGTGTGCTAAGTCAAGCAAGACTATGACCTAAGGCAGTGTACCTATCTGGAGTATAGCACCCGAGTACCAAGTGTCGTATTCCCCAAAGAACGTGTGAACCTAAATCTACTCAATCTTCTCCCATATCTAATCACAGAACATAAATGGTGTTGATGAATAATTTCTAAATTAAATAATAGCTACTCTAATTGTTGTCGAACTACATATACTAGGGAATGATTAATTCAAGTAAAAGAATAACCCTTTGGGAATTCTTGTCTCTAAGGAATGGAAACTAAGGGTGGAATTGATTGATTGAATCCAATTTCCATGGGAAAATCTCTACACAATTAATGCCTTTCTCAAGGACACTAACATCTTAACTTAGATTAATTAGGTTGAAATCTCTTCCTAACTCTAATTACCCAAATTAGCATTATGTACCATTTAACACTATTGAGAGTTGTTAATTCTCAATCCGGTAGAACGAAAACCCTATCTTTAGGTGAATTCAATTCTAGGTTGCAAAGGACAATCCAAACCTAAACGTCTTTCTCAAGATTATTCAAATTTCAAAAATCATTCAACAAGATATGAAGAACAAATCAATAAATACTTCCATTGCAAACCAATATTGACAATCAATACATTCAATTCAAAATTTAAGTACAAAAATCCCTAGATAAAGAACCCCAATGGGTTAATAAGCTTAGGTAATCATGTCCATAATCACAACCAATAAGAATTCAATTACAAAAAAATGACTAAAGGTAGAGGAACCCGAATACACCCTTGGATGAGAGTGAACAACTCCAATTCCTCGTGCCCAATTTTGGATTGATTCTTGTTCCTCTCACTCGGATTGAAACCAATCGACAATCCTCGCCAATCTTTGATCTTTGAAGAGAATCCAAGTGAAACCTTGATCCAAGTCTCCTTTTCTCTTAGTTTCAACTCAGAAAACCCTTAGACAGGGAAAAAGATGAGTTTTGGACGTTCTAAACCCAGCTGCCTTTTTTTTTTCTCTCTTCGTTCTTTTAATTAATACCCCCTGTCGCCTCAAACACGGCCATGTCCCTGGCCGTGTTAAGGACACGGGCTGGTGTTCCTGGCCGTGTTACTCTCTGTGGCCATGCTCTATAAGATCTACTTCTTCTTTGATGACCAACACGGCCGTGTTGGTAACACGGCCTGTGTTTGTGACCGTGCTTAGAACACGGCTAGTGTTGAGACCAACACAGCCATGTTTAGCTTCCTCATACTCGTACTTAGCTCGTTTCGGCAGCTTTGACATCCAATTATGCTCCAATTCTTTCCTTTTTCATTCTTTGACTTCTTTTGGACCTAATGCACATAAACATACGCATAGGGTGAGTGTTGGTACCAATTCACATCCAAGTATCCATAAAATCGATCTTAAAAACCCCATTTAGATGTGTGTATTTTACGCACATCAGCAGTCATCAAGTTTTCTACAATAGTTGACTCCGTTACCATCTTCACTTTTATTATCTCTTCCAATGCATCCTTTTAGCCTTCAAATGATTCATCACCTGTTTCGTATAAGGAAGACATTCATATGTCAGGGTGAAGCCATCGAACTACTGATCCAGCTCGCAATTTAAGCATTGCAGGATCAGAAGTTCCAAATGAATCTTTCAATCAATCTAATATAACACCATTACCTCTTCCATGCGCGACCTACAAACTAGCAGACAAATGTCAACCACGAGAATAAGAAAAACTAGGGTTACAGATTGCAAATGAATTTAGGAATTAGGGATTTGGGGCATATGAAGCGCGATGCATTTGGGAACAAGGATCTTCAATTTAATATGTGAAAAACGCACCGTTTCTATAAGGCAAAATGCAGCATTTCTGCTTTTACTTTAAAACGCACTGTATCTACGTAAACGTACCGTATCTACGTGTTTAGGTTACCAGAGCGCCGGCATCCACGTGGAATAAACTTCACCAGAAATTTCATTTATGTATCGATTTGACAAAATTGATAATGTCATGCCTGACATTGTTACAATTAAAAACACATGATTAAATTGAGAAAACCGCCAAAGGTCGAGAATTCTTTTGCAATTAACCCTAAAAAATATAAGTTATATATATTAATATGTCATATAATATACTGATACTAGTAATCTAGTATACATATTATAATACTAGATTTAAAGTGCTTGAAAGCTAGGTGCAAATTAAAGTACTTGAAAGCTAATTATACCATTTATTATGGTGAAGATGAGGCAAAATTTTTGAAAAAAATGGTGAAAACAGCTTTAAAGTTGATGGTGGATGAATACAAGATAATTGAGGATCAATTATATATGGGTGGGATTGTAGGGAGCTCAGAGAAATCTGCATATAATAGTGGGCCAAGTGATACGAAAATAAAAGAAGAGATTGATGAGTTCTTTTTAGAGGAAGAAGCGCAGCAGAATTTGTCTAAGATATCTGAGTTAGATAGGTACTTCGAAGAATTTGCAAAGAAACTCACCAATGATTTCGATATTTTAGCATTGTGGAAGGTGAATTCAGTAAGGTATCCTATCTTGTCCAAGGTTGCACGCGATGTATTAGCTATCCAAGCTTCAACAGTAGCCTCTGAATCTGCATTTAGTACTGGAGGACGAACTCTAGATCAATATAGAAGTTCTTTACTTCCTATAACAGCGGAGATCCTTAGTTGTTGTCAAGATTGGCTTTACTTCTTACATATGTTTGTTTATTGTTGATGCTGTTAAGTTTTATTGACGTAATTTTTTTACTTTATTGTAAAAATTATTCAAGATCCTGAGATTGGTGAGTCCTTTATGCCAAGATTAAATGTGGAGTGCTAATTTTGAGGGGAGGTAATAACATTCCTTTGCTAATTTTGGACATGTATTTTAGTGCTACATAAAGTTTGTAAATTTATTTATTTTAATGATTGCCATCTGCAAAACATTTTTATGCTAGTAGTAACATATATTTTAATGGTTTGTATTTGAATATTGAATGAATTATTATATTTACAAGTGACTGAATTGCAAAACAAGTTGTTCAAGAATGTGATTGCAATTCTAATTCAGATTTCATGCTACTTTTTTTAGGTTGGTAACCATATTATCTCTAAATGTATTTGATTAAAGATGAGATTAAAGTTGTATTTTCTAAATTTTTTAGAACCGAAAATAGCACCAAACCGAACTGTATTTAACCGTAAAATTGGTACAATACGGTATTGGATCCTTTTATGTTTGGTACGGTACTAGTACCTTCAATTTTAAAATAACCGAGATTTGGTATGGTACTGGTGATTTATAGATAACCGAATTGGAGTGATCCATGCTCAACCTTAATAAGGTATACAGCATGATGGCAAGCAAAGGACCATAAATTGGATGGAAGGGAGGCTTCATAAAGTAACGTTCTTCCTGGCTCTATTATGTGTCGGTGATGTTGTTCAGCTGTAGCAACTCTTTGTAGGGTGTATGGAGGAGAAATCAAGTGTTCAATGCCATTGAGGCTGAGGTACGAGCTGAGACTTTGGTACTCATCACCTCCATCAATATAGAGAGATAATATTTTAGAATTGAAATGCTTTTCCATTAAAGGATGAAACTCTTAGAAAATGGACGTGACTTCATTTTTGCGCCGCAGAGTATAAATCCAAGTGTATTTCGTGTACTGATAAACAAAAATACAATAATATAATTTTTTATCAAGAGAAATAACAGGGGATGGACCCCATAAATCACTAAAAATAATTTGAAGAGGTTTAGAACTTGATAAAATAAGACTAGAAAACGGAAGACGATGCGATTTATTTGTTAAACAAGAATTACAAAAATGAAATTTGTCTTTTACAGGAAGAGGAAAAGAGAAATTACGTAAAATAAATTTTAAAATTCTAGCATGAGGATGTCCTAGTCTGCGATGCCATGTTTCAATGGTGGTGTTGTGAGAGGCCATATGACTTTATGGAGGAGTTGGTGAAGAAGTGATAGACCACTCATACAACCCGTGTCTATTCCAACTGTGCACCAGCGGTTGCCCCATAGTTAGGTCCTTAACAAAGAAATCAGAAGGAAAAGATTCCACAGACGTTAAGTTATCTTTGCAAAAATTAGAAACTGATATTAAATTGCGTTTAATTTGAGGAGTACATAAAGTATTTTGCAAATGAAAAACAGAATTAGATGCATATAATTGAGTTGAACCAGTGTGGGTAATTGGAATTTTATTACCATCTCCCATTGTTACTTCTTCATTATCGTTGTACTTAGGCATATTCTACGGCTCAGTCGTGATATGATGCGTTGCGCCAGTGTCGAGGATCCATGGATTTGCAGATGCTTGGTATCCAGCAATATACTTTGCTTTTGTTTCAAGATGATTATGAGACTTGGAGCAACAAACTGATGCTATATGACCCGACCGATTGCATAGCTGACATTGAACACCATTATTGAAAATATTGGGATTTTGTTGTCGCCACTGTGATTGTTGAGTGTGTTTATTGTTGGAAAATCGACGTGAATTGCGATATGAGCGAGAAGCCTGCATGTTTGGTGTTGATTTTGGTTGCAACAGCAGCTGTTATTGACGTAGAATTTTGTCGGCCTTGATGCTGCAGAAAGATTTCATGGTCTAGTAGCTTTTCATATAGCTTAGGATATTCTATCGGAATGCTCCAGTTGCAGATTGCTGCTGCCACTTCACGAAAATCGGAACCAAGCCTATTGAGAATTTTGACAGTTAATTCTGCTTCAACCACTGGTGAGCCTGCAGCAACTAGTTCGTCTGCAATGGTTCGAATTTGATGAAGATATTCATCAACACTCTTGTCTTCCTTGTTGATTCGACTAAGTTGATCTCGTAAGCTGTAAATCCGTGTGTGACTTTTGTTTGCATAAGTGGTGTGCAAAAGAGACCACGCTTTTTTCTGCATTAGAGGCACTAGCAACGGTGGAAGCTATGGTGCTATCGACAGAGGCCATCATAGCCTGGTGAATTAGTCGATCTTGACGAACCCAAAGACGGTAAGCTGGGTTGATTTCAGTTTTGTCTAGCCGAGTGATTGTTTGTGATGGGCGGGGCGTAGAGCCATCGAGATGCCCAGATAATTCATGACCTTCCAGAAGTAATGTTAATTGCGTTTTCCAAGTGGAGAAATTTGAGCTGCCTTGTAGTTTGATAGGTAACTGAGATGTTGGGTTGAATTGAATGATTTGATTATTTGAATTTGTGTTATCAGCGTTGATAAGGAAAGGCAATGTTGTGGAGGTCATTTTTGCCTCTGTTTTTTATTGCTTGTTGAGTGTAGCAGGAAAAAGAGAAGAAGATGATCAAACTCGTTAGAGCAGCAATAAACTCTGATACCATAAAGAGTTTGAGAATGCAATCCGAGATTTTATTAAAATGAAGACTCAATTTATGTTACATCAGGTTTCCATTATTATAGGAGCAATCTTAACAAATAAAATATCTAGATAATGGAACAAAGCATATAATAGACAAACAAACTAATGACTAAATCAATAACAGAAAAAGCTAAACTAATAGATGGAACCAACTAATGGAGAGACAGCAGAAAGGATATACCATTTATCCTCCATATACAAAGAAAGAGATAATAAGGTAAAATCCTAAGAAAATCCTAAACACCTTAGCATTTGCTTCTTTTTTCTCGTCCTTCTCAACCTTCCGCTGATTTCAACATTAAAATGATTGCATTGTCTCCCTGCTGGCACTGTCATCCTAATTATGATTGTCTTGGAAGATCGAGCCAAGAAGAACAAGATACACCTATCAACAAGTGTTATCAATAATCTATTTTTTTAAAATTTATTAAATAAATATTAATATTCCTACTTCTCTTTACAACAGGTTATGTGAGCTTGAAATATTTTGTTTGACAAAAATAACAAATTAACTATAAGAAATATAAAATGTATAAAAGAAGAAAAGAAAACGCGTTTTCTAGTTATTAAAAAAGAAAGGAAATTGGCATGTGAACTACGGAGTTCAAACCTGAAAAGCAAGCGCCTTCTTTTTTTTTTTTTTTTTTTTGTCTGTCCGTGTCGCATCCTAAAATCAATTATTACAAACCATTTTTGTTCATTAAAAAAGAAGTCTTTTAGCATAAGAAATATGTAGGCCCCACTTTTACATAGATTATATTTGTAATCAACGGCCAAGAATTCGGTCTTTACCATAAAAGCGTACAGTACGATGTGACGCCAGCTCACTTTCCCTGAACCAACCAGCCCGCAATTTCAACATTTCTTCTTCTTCTTCTTCTTGTGCGACTTGTTTTAAAAAAACTTTACTTTCTTTCTTTCTTTTTCTTATTAGTAAATTCTGTCTCCATTAGCTAACTTAATTACTCTGCCGTCGATGGTCTGACTTTTTTTTTTTTGCTTTTGAATTACTAAGTTAACAAAAGACTTTACCTTTTTCATATCGAACAATGGGTCATTGCTGCAGCAAAGACGTAACCGCTGTTAGAAACGATGGAAGTTCCGCCGTCGTCGTTAACCATAATATGCCGCCATCACCGCCGCCATCACCACCGCCACCAACAAGTGTACATGCAGCTGAGACGCCGCCATCTGTTAATGATGATAGCTCCTTTGCAGCCAGTCCATTCCAGAGCCCTCTACCTGCTGGAGTTCGGCCGTCTCCTTCTCCTGCACGTACTCCGGGGAGAAAGTTTAGATGGCCGTTGCCTCCTCCTTCTCCGGCGAAGCCTATTATGGCGATTATGAGGCGGAGGGGACAGCCGAAGGAGGTCCCTATACCAGAGGACGGCGGAGATGGACCGGAGGGAGATAGGCAGCTTGATAAGAGTTTTGGATATCCCAAGAATTTTCAGGCGAAGTTTGAGTTAGGTAAGGAGGTTGGACGAGGGCACTTTGGTCATACTTGTTGGGCTAAGGGTAAGAAAGGAGAGCTTAAAGGACAGTCTGTAGCTGTTAAGATCATTTCCAAAGCCAAGGTGCATCTCCTTTGCCTTTTTACTATTACTAGTCCTTTTATGGAAAAAGAAAAATGGAAGTGATAGTCAATGAAGTGAGTTTAAGTTATTTCTAGTCAAAATTACGGGTCTTACTGTGGAATTTCGTTAGAAGGAGTTTTTTAAGCGTAGGTTGGATTGGAGGTGTAGTTAGATTAACACTTGTGTACATTGTTGAGGACTAGTCCATTGATGCAAATTATTGGCAATTGACTTGGATAAAAGAGCACTGAGGGCTGTCTTCTAGAGTGCTAAGTAGAAGGTTTGTGGTACAAACTCTGTGATTGTATACACCCTGTTTTTATTATAATGATTTAAAGCTCCATTGGTTTTTTACTTGATCTAACATGCCTGATCAAATTATTTTTGAAAAAATGGTCGAAGTTTTGTTGCTTGATTCTGATGCTAAAAATTGAATGGAAACTTTTTGGGTGCTTGGAGGGCAATAGGAGAACACATTTGAACTCATTATGGAAGATTGTAAGAATATTCATAGCTACGAGAGTTTTATGTTTGTAATTTTAATTTAATCTACTTAACGCCAAAATACCCAAAAAAGGATAACTAGCACAGGGACGGCAACAGTGGATAATAATCTAAGGAGATCGGTTGTGCTTGGTAGACTAGTAGGTGTTATTGTTACTTATGCAGTTCTCTTGCGTAGAAGGTGTAAAATGGCCTTTGAATGTGTAGAAGACTCCTGTTGTTAGATCTTCTTTCTAGTTTTATTGGACAGTTCTGAAACAGGAAGTCGTTCTCTTTGAAAATGGCTCAGTGTTAGTGTTTCCTTTAACTAATGATATATTTTTCCATTGAATAACTTCTCTATCAATTTCAAACGCGTGGTTCTAAAACAATGAACCTAAGTTTAGATAATAAGTGAAGCATTTTCAAGCTCTAAGTGAGCCTAAGTTTAGATAATAAGTGAACCATTTTCAAGCTCTAACTGAGCCTAAGTTTAGATATTAAATAACGCATTTTCTAGCTCTCGTCTATTTTGTAGACGAAACAAAGTTGTGAAGAAAAAGCTGTGCCATAATGTACTGTAGACCAAAACATTTTAATGGAGTTAACCTAATGTTTCAACTTTAAATTCGAAGTTGAAGGAATCTCAGTCCTAAGATTTGAATGGAAACTGAGTGGTTGTTGGATAGAAGTCATTGATATCATTGTTATATCTGTTTCCAGAATGACTTAGTGTGGCTGCAACCTTAAGATTCACAATTTCATGCAAAATATTACTTGGCATTACATATTATGCTATTGAAGTCCAAGTCATAAATTTATAAAGCTTGTGAGTAGTCTTTATTAATTTTTTCTTTTGATCTAGTGATAGTTGTTTACTTCCTACTGTCTTTATAACAATATTTGGCTATTTTTCAGATGACAACAGCAATATCCATCGAAGATGTTCGTCGGGAGGTAAAAATATTGAAAGCCTTATCTGGACATAGGCATATGATCAAATTTCATGATGCTTTTGAGGATGCCAATAACGTCTACATAGTGATGGAGTATGTTACCTCTATTGTAATGTGTTTTAATCAGCATCTTTGGTGTGTGTTTTTTGTGTTGTTTTGTATTTTTTACAGAAAGCTGATGATTGTAGAGCAGGAGGTGAGGGATTCGAACTCTGGCATTCTTCTTTCCTTTTCCAAATTGTGAAAAGGAAAAAGAAGCAGAAGTTTTCCAAAGATTTTAAGAAATAATTTCTGTGTGGTTTATCTATGTTACTTTCCATAACATTAGGAAACTTATAATATGTTCTGAAGCATTTCAATTTATGTTATTGGCAGATTGTGTGAAGGTGGAGAACTACTAGACAGAATTTTATCAAGGTAATACTGAAATGCATAGCATTGAGGTGATTTATTGTCTAATTCTGGAAACTATTTGTTTTATACTAACCCTTATTATTTCTGTGTTATAGAGGTGGAAGATATCCTGAGGAAGATGCTAAAACTATTATTGTGCAAATATTGAGTGTAGTTGCCTTTTGTCATCTGCAGGGTGTTGTGCACCGTGATCTTAAGCCAGAGGTATAGCACTACGAAAGGATGCAATACATGTATGCGTGTACCTACACATATACATTTACTATTTTGATTGGATTTGGAAATTGTATGTTTTGGAATAATAAAGATAATTTTTCTTTAAGGTCCCGTACACTGTCTGTAATATCTCTACCCCTACCTTAACCAAGTAACCTCTTACCACTTGCAGAATTTTCTGTTTACCACAAGAGATGAGGATGCTCCATTGAAGATTATTGATTTTGGTTTATCAGATTTTATTAGACCAGGTAACATTGTGCTTCATAATATTATTTTCTCTCTAGTGGTTTTTTGTTTTTGATAAATAGTGTGATATCAAAAGAGCCCATTCGCATTGATCTAGTTCAGAGTTCATGTTCTATGCTAGGCCAACCAAGTTTCATTTACAGTGTCTGAATTTTTACCAAGGAACTGCCTTTTGATTGTTGGGCTGAATGGCTCAGTTTTGAAGAGAATGTAATTCTCCTATTTTGTGTCTCAGGAAAATGTTCTTTAGGGATATGATGAAATACATATGTAGATTTATTTGCTAAAACATGGGTTTGATTTTCTTGTATATGGCTCTCCTAACCAAAGAATTTTGGACAATTAGAATTACCCTCTTTTGGAGATTTTAGTCTTGTTGCTTCTTCTCTCCCTTTCTTCCTCTCTTAGTGGGCATTGACTGACGGTCAACAAATAGTCTACCTAAAGCAACATACATGGATTTGGTTGTTTGTTATAGTGAAACAAGTTATCTTAGTCCAATTTGTAGTTTAGCTACTGTGTAATTCCTTGGGAATTCCATCAAAATTGATAGGAGTGACCCTATTTTTGCGAATTTCATAAATTGAAATTAAAACCTTTTAAGGTTCCAAATCCAACGTGTATTATTTTATTAATAAAGTTTTTAAATTTCAGTCTCATTTGCTTTAGGTATTAGAACAAAGTATCTATGATTTCAGTAATATTTGCAAGGATTCCATTTTTATTATGTCTTTCTTGGCAATGAATTACCTTCAAGTCATGGGCATACATTACAATATTGTAAGTTTAGAGCAAAATATTCAGTTCTACTTTTGCAGATCAACGGCTCAATGATATTGTTGGCAGTGCATATTATGTTGCACCTGAGGTGCTACATAGATCATACACTGTTGAAGCTGATATGTGGAGTATTGGTGTCATAACATATATATTGTTATGTGGAAGTAGACCTTTCTGGGCTAGAACCGAATCAGGAATTTTCCGTTCTGTGTTAAGAGCCGATCCTAACTTTGCTGACTCACCTTGGCCTGCGGTATCACCAGAAGCCAAAGATTTTGTGAAACGGCTTCTGAACAAGGACCACAGGAAGAGAATGACTGCTGCCCAAGCTCTAAGTAAGTTATTTATATATATTTTTTAAGAGTCTACTATATAGATTCCTTAAACTATTTGCTTGTGGAAATTGTAAATATGTATGGTTGTATATATTATTTATTGGTTCTTGCTGGTTTGATGATATGTATATACATGTGCAGCTCATCCATGGTTACGAGATGAAAAGCGACCTGTGCCTTTGGATATTTTGATCTACAAGTTGGTTAAGTTATATGTCCGGGCCACACCGTTTAAACGTGCAGCATTGAAGGTAGTTAAACATAAACATACTTGTATAAAAGGGAATCTTTTCCCATCCACCCAAACTAAGAATTAAAGAGAAGAAAATTGAATAAGGTAGTTAAACATAAACATACTTGTATCAACTGGAATATTTTCCCATCTACCCAAACTAAGAATGGAAGAGAAGAAATTGAAAATACTAGCAATCCACTGTATGGTTGGATATGCAACAAATGTTGAGTGATAGATATGGAGGACAGCCTTTTTCTGGAATCATAAATGTGAGATATTGCATATGGACTATGTTCCACTGTTCAAGGCAAGTTAGGCTTCCACTTGATGATCAACCAAGAGTAAGCTTGGTCTCCTCTGTAATATTAGTCTTCAATACTTTGTTATGGTTGCAGGCTCTTTCGAAAGCTATCCCAGAAGATCAACTATTTTACCTTAAGGCTCAGTTTAAGCTCTTGGAACCAAAAGATGGATTTGTATCCCTTAATAATTTTAAAGCGGTTAGTCAACACTTTATCCTTTTTTGCTCTTCAGTCTCTAAAATGTAACATTTGTCATCCTTAAATTAAATATTTTTATTCTGTAGGATGGTGTAATACGATCAATGAGTCCAGTTTAGAATGACAAAATCAATGAATCCAATTTTTATGGTGTAATAATTTTTCATCTGGTATAGTATTTTGACTACATTGAAATGTCTGGTGAACAAGTGCAGGCAATAATGAGAAATGTTACTGATGCCATGAAGGAGTCACGGGTTCTTGACATTTTTAATGTGGTGAGGTTTCTTGATTTAGTGGACCTTCTCTGCAACATGATTTTATTTGTTTTGTCTCAGAAGAAAGAAAAGTCTGTACTTGGCATTTTTTCTTGCTTCATCTTTAGGACACGATGTTTTCCTTGTTGAGCTCCTGTGTCTTTTCCCATCCTTCCTAGCATGAGAGCTAATTGAAAAGAAATAAATGATTACCAACCTATTTAAATTGGAGGAATCAGTAACTTTGACTAGTTATTTTCCCTTAGGCACCTGTGTCAGAAAGGATAGTTGGACGTGAATGTTACACTTGACACTTCGAATAGCAACAGAAATATTTAGGTTAATGTGGAAAGAGCACATCTTTGAAAATTTCTGGAAAATTGGCAAGTGGGATCTGTAGACCTAGCCACATTCGAAATACTTGCATCTGACTCCATGTAGCATACTTAGGAAGTTAGCTTATTATCTAGTCTCAGATGAGAGCATCAGGACATTATCTAAAATTTTGAATGTTTATGCCAATGGCTGCTCTAAAAACGATGACTACTGTGCTCAAGCTTGAAAGTGGCATGTAATGAAACATTAGGCAAGATAAAGAAGAGTACATCATTCCAGTTCTGGAGAACTATTTGTCCTAGAATTATATGCCTTGTATGTGCTTTTCTCTCTTGTTTTCTCCGTAATGTCTTTGATCTCAAATTGGATAGGTTATATATAAATTTAACTTTCATCTTATATGACCATATGATCTCTATAATGATTTGTGCCCGAGGCATTCTGTTATTGTAAACTGTAATGATTAGAGCTATTTCTGATGCAGATGGAACCACTCTCATATAGAAAAATGGGGTTTGAGGAGTTCTGTGCGGCAGCAGTCAGTACTTATCAACTTGAGCCCCTTGAAGAGTGGGAGGATATTGCAAGGACTGCTTTTGAGTACTTTGAACAAGAAGGAAACAGGATTATTTCAGCTCAGGAATTGGCTATGGTATGTTCATCATTTGCAAATTAACTAATTGTGAAGTTCGGTTTCAAACATCTGTACATCACTGTAAATAATGTGCAGGAAATGAATTTGGGTCCTACTGCCCATTCTATAGTCAATGACTGGATTAGAAGTTCTGATGGGAAATTGAGCTTCCTTGGATATACCAAATTTTTACATGGCGTGACAATTCGGAGTTCGAATACAAGACCTCGATAGCATACCTGGAGATACAAAATTGTTGATTTTTTTAATCCTCAAATCTTTCGATTTTTTCCCCCCAAAATCTTATTAGAAGTATAAAATGAAAGCTTTAGACAGGACAGTGTTGAGAGTATGATAATCACACCATTGTGATTTTTCTTTGTCAAAATATCCACATGATCCTCGAGCACATTTTAAAGATATCTACAACCTTCTTTGTAAAGATGAATGTGCATACAGTACATGTTCAAATCCTTGATACAAAATACAAATGAGAATCTTGTTTTCTTTATGGCTTTGAAATATATTCTGAATTTGTTGCCGAAGTTGTTTGCGGGCGATATTTGAAAATATACTCAAACCCCGCACGATTATATTTTATGTCAGGTCAGAAATGAGAATGGTTTTATTTTATGTTGTTTGGTTGAGTAGGGAATGATAATTAAATTTATTTATTGTCGATGTTGATATCAATAATGATATTTAATTACTGTATAAGTTATAAGTTATTATCTTGTTTAATAATTTATAATTGAATTTTTCATTCTTTCAAGAAAAATGGTAGAATGGATGATTTTCATTGATGGGGCAATTTTATTCTGATTCGGTAATAATATTTAATGAATTAAACATCAACAATAAAAATTATTTATTTTCATTTTTATCCTCTATCTTATTTTTTACAAACCAAAGGATTCCTAAAATTATATTATAAATAGCATAAAGCTAACAAAGAAGATCAACACTCTAATAGAGAAAGGAAAAGAAAATATTCCTAATCATCAATAAAAAGAAGACGTTGATTTCTAACATATATATTATCTAACGGAAAATTAAATAATCTTTAAATAAATTCTTGTGTGTTGAAGAGATAGGGCATGAAAAATGCATGCAAGGCCATGCGCTTGTCTATTAATGAAAACTTCATGTAGTTACTTCATGCCGTTTAATTTTCTTTAAAGAACCGTGTGAAGGAAACTAATTCCTTTGATCCAATTAACTACGAAAAATAAATTTTATGGTTTGGTTCTTGAATCGAGGAAGTATAAGAGTTGGATTTTGAATTTAAGGGGTAATTACTTTGGGCCCTGAGATTTGCCATATTATACTAACGAGTACCTCAATTTTAGAAATTATACTAAATCATTCCCATATTTTGTAACAATTTATTAGAAGCTCCTTCCGTCCAATATTTCGTTAATATGCCATGAAAAGATAAATTTAATTTTAGCACTTCTTTTTTGTTTTATAAACAAAATATCTGAAAATAAAACCTAACTCTCCTCTCTCTCTCTTTCTCTTTCTCGTACTGTCTTAGAAATATGAATATTACTTAAACCAAAAGCACAAAATTATTTCTCATATCCTTGAAATTGATTCTAAAAAATATAGTGCGTTTGAAGGAAGCACAACATGTGGGTTTGAAGGAAGCAATAAAGGTACAATAGAACTGTGTTCAGTTTGTATTTGTGCATTGTGATTTTTGTAGTGATTTGTTTGTCTGTTAGAGAATTTAATAGAAATTGGAATTAGGATTTGAAACATAATTGTGATTGATTAAAATTAGGGCTTTTCAAAAGATTTTGGGATTTTAATCTTTAATTGATTAAAACCAGGATTTTCCAAAAGAAATTGAGATTTTAATATGTTTTTGTTTTATACAAAGAAATATGTAGAGTTCTACAAGTTGCAAGTTCAATTTCAAGATCAAGAAGTTACTATTGATAATATCTTTCCAAAGAAGTATTCATATTTTGAATTTATGTCTAATGTCTTTAGGAGGTTCATTGTAAAAAGTGACTTTACACATTGTATGGTGGATAACATGATGGTTTTGAGAAGTAATGAGGATGTAAATAATATGTTTAGGCAATACAAGGACAGCCCTGTAATCACTATTAGGGTGTATGAGAGGTATGCAACACCTCCTGAAGCCATTATTAGTGAACCAGTTATGAATAGAACTCGTATTCATCCACTTGTAAAACCTGAGACACTAAAACCAACTATACCAGAAATTGAAATACCTGAACCTAAAATGCCTGAACAACCTATACTAAAACCTGAAGTACTTGAACCAATTATAACATGACTTGAAATAGCTGAATCAACCATACTGGAATTTGAAATACCTCAACAATCTGTAACGACCCGGAACTGGATTAAATGAGATATTAACTGCTTTAGCCTCACTGGCCTCACGATTTTGTCCCTTTGGCGAGTTCAAGAACTTCCCAGGAGGTCCTACTCAAACTTTCCAAGAGGTCCCCCATCCTGAACAAAGCACGTTTAACTTTAGAGTTCCTACAACTCTATAGCCAAACAACCAAAAGGCACCTCATGTGATTAGTTCCAACTCTTTATATATATGTTATCAACTATTTCCCATCCCATTTCAATGTGTAATTCGATTCATTCATGTACCTCTGTACCTTAGAGTGCTGCCATCCTAGAAGCCTGCCAGAAGCCGCTCCTTGTACAGGCATCCTATTTTTGCTCCGGCGTCCACTTTCCGCCCTTGTCGGACCGCTTCTCTAGGCCAGGCTGTCACATGCCCACCAGCTTCCGCTTGGTTCCTCCTCGAATCGCACATCTACTAAAGGGGTCCTGCTCTGATACCAACTTTATCACGACCGAATCTGTGGGCCCGTGACCGGTACTAGGGAATGAGTAGGCTTAAGGCTACCAAGTACCGTAGTAAGTCTTACTAATCGATATTCAATAAAATGCATAAGAAAACATAATATTAATCATGTCTAACATGCCATATACAAATCTAATTGGTCATTAATAATATTTCACGTCCGTTATAGACCAGGATAAACATAACAAATCAAAGAGGTTGGTGATGAAGATACTAGCAGTAGCTCTAAAAATTAAGTGAATGGAGAAATGTTTGGAGAGGATGAGTTTTGCATAATGAATAATAATGATAGCCTTAGTGATATAAGGTCCGATGTGAGTATTGGGATATCTTCATTTGAAAATGAAGATAGTATAGGTAGGACTAGAGAAAGGAAAAGGAGAGGGAGGGATCCTTTTAGAGCTATGTACTCTAATCCTTTCAATAGTACTGGTGATGGTGACTATAGTTTTGAAGTAGGCCATACATTTGTTAGTGTGCAAGATTTTAGGAATGCCTTAAGAGACTATGCTGTAAAAGGAGGGTATGCTCTTAAAAAGACAAAGAATGATATAGATAGAGGGACAACTATATGCTTAGGTGAAAATTGCCAATGGAGGATCCCTGCTTCTGAACTTCTAGACAAGAAAACATTCATGATCAAGACTTTGAAAGGGGAACATACTTGTATAATGCCAGTGGATAATAAAGACAAAAATGCATCCACTCAATGGGTAACTGAAAAGTTATCTGATATGTTGGAGATTAATCCTAAATTGAGTTATGAATTGATGTGTGCCGAGTTAACAAAGAAATAAGGCATAGATGTGCCTATGTGGCAATTATATAGGGCTAGAACTAAAGGAAGAGAATGTAGTGCATCTACCCATGAGGAGTCATTTAAGAAACTCAACACTTATATTAATTTCTTGAGACAAATCAATCCTAGTACCTGTTAAAATGGAATTTCAAGGAATAAAATCATTTGATGTCCCACCAACATTCAAGTACTTCTTTTTGAGTTTTGAGCCAATTATTAAAGGATTTGTAGAAGGGTGTAGGCCTTTTATAGGTTTAGATGGCTGCTACTTGAAGGGCCATTTAGAGGATGTGTTTTATCACCTATTTTATTTGATATGAATAAAGGAGTTTACCTTTGGCAATAGTAGTTGTAGAGAATGAGTGCAAAGCTAGGTCGATGTTTTTCATGGATTGCTTGAACTAATACTTAGGAAGAGGCAATGAAGAAGCCAAGAGTGATCATGTCACTAACAACATGACATAGTCTTTTAACTCTTGGATAGGAAAAATTAGAAATTTTCCAATTGTGAAGTTAATAGACGTACTTAAGTAAAAATGTATGGTGCAACTACACAATAGATATGTAAAAGGTTGCACATGGAAGGGTATTTTAACACCTGAAGCCATGATAACTTTGAATAAGATTATAAGAGAAAGTAGGAAGTGCACTCTCTTACCTAATTAGCTCTGTAGTTTGCAGAGTCCAAATTAGACACTGATTCAAGGCCTATATTTACCCATGCGCCTCTTCACTTCTTCATATGTGTTTTTACACTTTAAACAGCCAGAAGATATGTCTTTAAAGAGTGCTAAAAGCCTAAAAACTCTCCTAAAAACACTAACAAGTGATGATTGGATTAAACTTGGAAAATTCCATCTTTCATCTTTCAAAGCCATGTAACACGCCAAACTTGATTATAGATTACTCTATTATACTATCAACTTTTGGTGTCTAAGGGACCATGTCTTTAGATTCAATGGACAAGAGTTGTGCCCCATAATTGAAGAATTCTCTGCTATTCTTGTAGGCCCCATGGATTCTACTCATCCTATTGCCCTGCCAAAACTCGATGAGCCTTTTCCTGGCAAACTGGTGGAATTGTTCGATATGCCCCAAGATGAGGTACTTTTCCATCCTATTGGTGAATACGTTACCCTTACTTTGCTGATCTCTTGTTGTGAGAAGAAGGAAAAGGGCACAGCTTCTTGGATTCGGATGCTGGGCTTTTGCCTTTATGCCTAATTTTTACTGATTTCTCCCCAAAGAGGGGGAAATATCAAAATTACTGGCATTATTGACCATATGGAGCATGGAGTAGATCCAATTTCAGTCATCTTGGCTGAAATCATCATTGGGTTAGACATGTACAAAATCCATCAACAGTTTGGTGGTAGCCTCGTTCTCTTACACATATACAGCCAGATCTCCTTTCTTTTACTATTTTATTATTCATTTTTTTCATTTTAATTTTTATCTAAGTCGCCCTTTCAGATTTTCAACTTAGTAGGCTTTTATCCCAACATTTGCCTAAGCCGCTCTTACGAGTTTTTGACTTAGCAGACTTTAGTTTTGCCTAAGCCACCCTTTCAAATTTTCGATTTAGCTTATTTCTCTTTTTTCTCTTTTTTTATTTTTCTATCTCTTTTTGTAGATTTGGCTGTGCCAAGAAGCTTTATATATTGAGCATCCCGAGGAACGTCGATAAGTACGAGCCAAAGCACGTGCACATTCGATCTGTTATTGCCCCACAAGGACATGATGGCTGGATTTCCTAGATAAAAGGCATCCTGGACACAGTCATTGGCAGGGCTTGCCCTTGGTGGAGAATCAAGCAAGTCACACTCATGGTGTATGGTGATCGTGTACCCTTACCTGAATTACAGGCATCCACCTTTTACACACCTTTGAGACTTTGCCGTTAGTATAGGCAGAAGCAATGGATCTTGGAATTCCTACCTGAATTCGAAGGCTTCCCACTCATACAAGGTTTCTTGGATAAGGTTGAAAGACTTTGACCCCGTCGAGACACAGAGCGCAACCTTGACTTTGAGGGAGATCTGACTACTGATGATAACTTCAAGGCTTGGGTTCAACTTCAGATTTCCACTTCTCCTTGTTTTGCATGATTTAAGAGGACTCGAGAGCTAGCTGCTTTATCTAGGGATGCATATGCGAGAAGAAGATAGAAAATATATTTTTTTTTAGATCTCATTTATTTTGCTTAGGAATTTTAGCTTTGTTTTTTCTTTCAGTTAGTACGGATAATGGTAAACAAACATATATCTGTTTGATAATAATTCTAAATAATTTATTCATTTAGTAGAAGTCCAGATGGGTACATTTTGATTTCTCAAGATATAACTCCTATTATCAGTAGTCTTTTTAGATTTTCTAGCTAATTATTTTCTCTCTTTTTGCCTGACCATCCTTTTTAAGTTTTTCGATTAGTAGGCTATTCTTTTCTATTATTTATTTTTATACATAGTATTTCTTGAGACGATATAAGTTGATTGGTTCAATGAACTCGTTCTCTTCCAGGTCTGAGATTTTAGCAGCACATTTAGGCAGGATCTTCTTTACCAAGTATGAGCCTTCCCAATTCGGTCTAAACTTCCTCTCGGGTCAAATGCAATAGGTCTTGTGTGCTTCAATACTAGATCACCAGCTCTGATCTTTTCTGACTTCACTTTCTTATTAAATGCCCTAGCTGTCCTTTTATGATACACTTGCCTGTGGTATAGGGCTTTCATCCTTTTTTCATCAACTAAAGCCAACTACTAGTAGCTTTCCTCAACCCGTTGATACTTTAATATTTCAACCTTAAATACAACTCTCAAAGACTTCAATTCTAGCTCAACCGGAAAAACCGCTTTAGTCCCATAAGCCATAGAGTATGGTGTTTGCCCAGTCGATGTTTGCTCAGTTGTTCAATATCCCGAAAATGCAAAGGATAACCAAAATGACCAGTCCTTATGATTCCACACCATCTTCGAAAGAGTATTTTCTTCAGGTTCTTGTTGGCTACTTCTACCGCTCCATTTGCTTGAGGTCTATACGGAGAAGACTTATGATGCTTGATCTTATATTCTGCTTGCAGGTCCACTGTCTCCCCCATAAACTGTACCTATTATCCATCACAGCATGATGTGGGACCTTATATTTGTAAATCATGTTGCTTTTTATAAATCTGGCCATTTGCTTTGCTCCCACAGTAGTGAACGACTTAGCTTCGACCCATTTAGAGAAGTAGTCAATTGCCACGACTATGAACCTGTGACCATTCGAGGGAGGTTTTATTTCTCCAAATGATGTCGATTCCCCAAGCTATTTTTGCAGCGCGGTTGGAGGTATGTGACTAAAGTCACTGTATAATTGGCATTCACAGCACTTCCTCACTAATGCTATACAATCCTTTTCCATCGTTAACCAATAATATCCTTGCTCCATGATCTTCCTTATTAACACTATGCCATTCATATGAGGCCTGCATACTCCTTTGTGCATCTCTTTCATCACTACTTGAGCTTCTATTTTAGTCACACATCGGAGCTGTACACCAGACACCATCCTTTTATACAGGACTCCCTCATGGCTGATGCAATTTTTGGCTTGAACCCTCAGCATGTATCTTTCCCTTGTAGTCACTTCCTCTGGATATTCCCTATTTTCTATAAACCTCTTTAGATCATAAAACCAAGGCTTCTCTTTTGTTCATATATGAACTTGCATTATCCGACCCCTTGATAACATGGCGCACTCGACTTCACAATCACCAAAGGTTTCACCGAAAGCTATGAGGGATTGACCCACATAGACGATAGGGTAGCCAACACGTCCGCCATCTGATTCTCATCTCGAGGTAAGTGTACAAAGGAACACTTGGATAAATTACATACTAAAGTCTTGAAATAGTTAACATACGCCTTCAACCTCTTTTCTTTTACTTTCCATTCCTCGAGGGCTTGTTGGATTACCAATATGGAGTCCTCGTAGACTATCAACTGCTTAGATCCTGCTACCACGACTGCTTCTAATCCAAAAAATATGCTTTATACTTCGCCATGTTATTGGTCACTCTAAAGTCCAATCTTTAGGCCATTGGTAGCATTTCTCCTCTTGGCGTGATCAAAACTACTCCTAACCCTACACCTCTTGCATTCACTACTCTATCAAAGTACATATTTTGTCATTTTCGATCTCTTCAACCTTTAGCCCATCATTGTACAAATCCATGAAGGTCTTCGGGTTCATCATCTACAACCTTTCAACCAATCCTGGAAAAACATTACGGACCACCATATGAACTTGGTCCTTTTCATAGGGCTTATTTTTCATTAATCCAGCCTTATTCCTCCATCTAGTCAAGAAATTAGATAAGGACTAATTTGGCTTTTGCTTGGTGGACTCGAGATCTTTAATT
Organism: Ricinus communis; assembly: GCF_019578655.1. NCBI lineage: Eukaryota > Viridiplantae > Streptophyta > Magnoliopsida > Malpighiales > Euphorbiaceae > Ricinus > Ricinus communis. The sequence goes on from NC_063256.1 coordinate 26,904,041, forward strand.
GACACTTCCAAATGAGTATTGTAATTATATTGTTTGACAAAAGAGTTACATAAATCACGTCATTCAACTTTGGCAGATTTTTCAAGACCATGGTACCAATTTACAGTGGGTCTTTAAGAGACAACACAAATAGCTTGATAATTTGGGTTCTACTCAGTTGAGAGTTCCTATGATTGTTACATACTATTTCATATGAACTTTCGAATCACCAGTCATGTTGAACTTGTTCATCTCGAGCATTCTAGACTTTGCAGGCAGCTTGTCTTCACCTATCAAAATCAACTCTTCGAAATCATATGCAGGGCCTAAACCTTTGATTTCAAGCATGCCTTGTATTTTGTCAAGCCTAGCGCTCAAGCCACTTGTAGCTTTATTGGTAGTAAAGGCAGTCTCCCTCTTAGCTTGATCTAGCATAAATTCATCAAGTTCCCAAAACTTTTTTTGGGGCACTCCATTCCTAGTTGGGTCCTCAGCATTGGCATTAGCAGGAGCAACTGCAATGGCAACTACAGCCGGGTTAGCAGCAACATGGGGATTAGTTGGTGCAATAGGAGCAGCATGTGGGGCTTGGTTTGCAGCCATCCCAGCTAAAAGTTGTTGGAGCTCTTCCCGAATTACACCTCTCAATTTATCAATGATGACATTCATGAGGATCTCAACGTCTTGCTTGTTAGCTCTTTCGTTGGTCAGTTCAGATGTAGCTTCAATAGCTTGACATCTTGGTCTTTCAAGATGTTCTAACATAACCTGGATTCTCTAAGAAATAGGTATTCTTTCCAGCCTCCCACTATCTTGCCTCTTCTAACCCACAAGAGAATCTATGTAGCTAAAAAAAGAATTAGTATGATGCATGCGGTACGTGATATGTATGATGCACGTGCAATGCACAACGACAAAAAAGAAAAGAAAAGGGTTAGCAAACATTATAATATACAATTCATCCTTCCAATCTTATTACTCCTACACACGGTTAGTGGTGAGGCTTTGTTCCCTAGGAATTTGGGTTTAGGCTTTCTATCAATAGGGGATAGTAGGCCTGACACACATGCCATAAGCTCTCAAAGTAGATTTTAAACTAAATAAGACAATATTTCTCAGTATAAGCATAAAAGCCTGAATATTTTGGGTCTAGGGCCTGATTCCATATATTTTGGGCCCAAGCATTTTATACTTGGGTTTTAGACACTTATAAGGATAAAAATTTCATAAAGCAATCAATAGGGTTCCTAAGGGAGATTTTTACAGTCATTACCATGAGCTGAATCTTGGGTAAGAATAAAGACTCCCATAAGTAAAAAGTGGTCTTCCTTGGCTCCTCTTCCCACTGAAGGGTCCATACGATGAAGGGAATTCACTCATTACTGGTGAGTGATGGTTAGTTAGTGTTGCAATTCTAGGATTCGAGTGGAACCAAAAAACCATTATCTAATGCCATCGGGGCTACAGGAACCAAAGTGCACAGTGTGTGAAAATGGTGTAGTGATGCAAGAATAATTTATTAAATAATAAAGTTAAAGATAAACATACACTGAAATCAAGTTCTCAAGTGGAGTCGCCACTATGGGCGGCGATTTCGAGCGATGGGAGTCACTGAGACTAGCACGGAGATGGGAGTCGCCACCGAGGTAACTCATCGGGGCACCTTTACTAATGACTAAGGAAGCTTATGTCACAAATCCAAAGATGGATCCAGAAGCCAACTTCCTTATTTGTGTGTCTTAGTCTTTAATTTTATTGTTTAACTAATCATTTCGTATAAACACAACAGTTTATAAACAAGCATACCAAATAACACATATAGTTCACTTAAGTCTAGCCTATTTTTATCAAGCCCAACCCATGTTAAAATTATTAATCTAACTTACTTGTTAATTATGTATAAGGTCCTCTTAGTCTAGCCTAATTATAAGTTGTGTTTTACCAAGTCTTTAATCCTAGATGGACTACTTATTACGATAAAGCCTAACTGTGTGAACCTAAATCTAATATGGCCCAACTAACCTAACTAAAACATGGTAGAGCCAATTAAATCTATATTAATTTTAGAACATAAGCCCATATTGATTATCCTAATGGACTACAGTTTTCATATAGAATTTGATTTTAACCTAAAGTCTATGTGTCCTATTTTAGTTAACTAGTCATATTACAGTTATTTGATATACATTAAACCAAAAATAAATAAAAAATAAAGTGCAGAAAGTAAATCTAGCTATTATAATTCAGTCTACAACTGAAAATTGTAAAGAAAAACCTTAAAACTAAGTCACAGTACATAAAATCACAAAAAATACATCAAAAACCCATAAAATTCCAAAAATCAGTGAAAATGAGCTAAGCCGATCTACTAACATAGAGCCAATTGGCTCTACACTGAGCCGATCGGCTCTAGGGCTTCTCCAGGCTGGTTTCTACAGTTTTTTTTTTTTTTACAATTGTCATGTCCTAGAGCTAATTTTACATGCACAGAAGGTAAATAATTAATTAGAACACGAAATAAACAAGATAAAAGTTACAAATAACATCAAATTAAACCAGAACCCCTAAAAGGTCATGCAAACCCCAAAAGTCTAAACATACAATGAACAAACATGGCAAATTTCATATTTTAATTATATAACCCTAATAAACTAATATGATGACAAAACATAAAGAGAATGCAAATGTAATAATAATATCTTAATAATTTGACCTATCATATTCAAAATCCAAAGATAGACATATTATTAGATTCAAAACCCTAGTGTTCTTATTATAAAATTCAATCCCAATAAAATCAGTAAAATTTTAATTCATAAGAAATTCTACTCTAATCACATCAAATATGTAAAACAACAATAAGGAAATCCTAATCATGTTTCTAAAAACATAAAAGAACAGAAAAACTAGTTTAATGGGAGAGTGATGTTGATGATGATGGATGTTGGGGAACCCTCAAGTAGTCACCGTAGTTGATTATTCTGCGAGTCTCAGGAGATGATGACGTAGTTGAATCGAAGATCGGTTGGAAATGCAGTACTGGATAAAGTATTGAATAAGCTTCTATCGTTTCACAAAAGTTTCCAAATCTTGAATCCTTTCTTAGTGATCCTCGCTCCTTAGTTACTAAAAATACCTTCTACTTTAAAATCAATGTAGGGTTTTCAATAATAATCTTTTGATCGATCATTGTTGTTCGTCCCCCCAACCCTAGTCATCACTTTCTATTTATAGAGGTAGGTTTTTAAGAAAACCCTAGAGGAGCATACAGACTTCAATCTTATTTTAAGCTATTTCTTAAAGGATCGATAATTATTTACCAATATCTAATAAATTAAATCTTTAAAATTCAAAAAAATATTATTATAGTCTGTCAATTATCGTTAAATACCTTCTAGATTATGTATCTGGATGTAAAAGTATAAAAAGAATGACGTCAAACCAAGAAAACACAAATCGACATTGTGTAGAGCCGTCGGCTCTACATAGAACTGATTGGCCCTAAATAGAGGAAGTTTGTGAAAAGTTTGCAATTTAGTCTCTGATAAGCATCATAATACACATGTTTTCATGCCCGATTGTTTACATTTTTTATGCATGATTATCCCGTTTTATGCTAGAATCACCTATCTTTTGTTTCCTTTCTCATTTCAGGTCATTTTCGAAGGACATCATCAGTAATCGAGGGACATACGTGTGATTACGGACCAAAATCCATCAGATTGGGCGAGGAGTAGCACCCAGAGGGTTGAGCACAGGCTGGACTCCGGCCGTGCTAAATTACCAAGAGGCTATCCCCAATTGTGCCAATTCAGCACGACTTCCGTAGCCACCACGGCCTCCAGCACGGCCTGTGGTGGATCAGCACAGGCTTGGGCATAGCCTGGAAGGAGTCAGCACAATAGACTCCACAGATTGACACTGACTCCGCTGAATCATCACACTGGACTCGGTCTTGAATCATCACACCGGACTCGTGTCTGATCATCACACTGACCGGCCATGCTGAATCAACTATATAAGCGATTTTGAATTCTTTTTGAAGGGGGACAATTTTTGGACTTAATTCCAAGACACACACTTAATTAATTGTTTCCTATACCTCAATTGTAGACCTTGAGAGATCAATTTCATCAATTGAAGGAGGGATTTCACTTGTTCCAACATCGAATTGAAGATCAAGACAAACTTTGGGAGCATTCAAGAGGCAACTAGGGTTTGAGATTTCGAATTTGCACATTTAGGGTTTCTCATTCAGCTTGAAAGAGAAGGGTGTACATGCCTTTAATTTGTTTTTCCTTATTTTGTTCCCTAATTGCTTTAACCATGAACATGAGTAGCTAGATCTTTTGAATCCATTAGGGTTCACCTTTGTTGATGGATTATGCTTAATTGTTAGTTTTTATAATTGTCATTCTTGCAATCTTCTTACTATTCAGTAATAAAAGTTTGATTCAGTTAATTTGAGACGTTGGATTAATTGTTTATTAGGTTGTTTCTTGACATTGAGAAATGCTTGTTACAACTGGACATTGAATAGTAAGAACTGGTAGTTAACACTTAGAGATAAGGTTGATTTACTCGCCGGATTAAGAACTAATAACTCTTAATAGTTTTAAATCATACTTAATGCTAATCTGTAGTAATCCTATAGGAAGAGATTCCATTAGGTTAGTGCAGGTTTAGGAATCCGGTAAGCTCGAGAGAGGAACCGGGATTCAATTCAGGATTTAGTCACAGGTAAGCAAGATCGGCAATCCATAAAATCCATCTTTAGAATTCCATCACTTAGGCTCCCTTTTGGGTTTGTTTCTCTCTTTGCAATTGTCTTTTGATTATCCATTGTTCTTCATTTACTTATTTGCACTCATAACCATTACCGGTACGTTAGAACTTTCACACCCTATTTCGGACTAGATAACATAGCAACAGTAGTAACTCTAGGTTCACCCGATCTCCGTGGATACGACCTTGATACTCACTAGTGCTAGGCTGCATCAGTAGGTTCAACGCCTTAGGTGTAGGTTGCATAAAGAGCCCATCAAGTTTTGCCGCTATGGGATAAACAGAATTGTGAACTAGAGTGAATTGTTTTTGTGTTAATTTAGTCATTATTTGTTTATTCATTTATTCTTTATTTATTTTTATTTTTAATTTTTTTAATTATTATTTATTATTTATTATTATATTGTTTTGTTGATTGGTGGTTGTGTGGACTTTCGGTTTGGTGTAGTTTATAACCGGGGAGCTCAAACTCGAATCTTATAGAGCCTCTATCCGATCCGAACGATCCTTCAAACTCTTAAGGAAGAGGTTGCAATTAGAAGAGGAGGAGATTGAGGTTGAGGTACCTGTGGATAGACTAGACACGATGGAAAACCATGACCCCCGTGCCAATGACGATCGGGAGGACGATGTACGAGTTTGCTCGACCATCTTTAGATGGGACGAAAACGAGTATAGTCAGACCTCAGAGCGTACCCAATAATTTTGAGATAAAGGCCAATGTTATCCGGATGATCCAAAGAAAGCGTGCAATTTGGAGGATTGCCCAGTGAGGATCCCAATGCACATATCTCTAACTTTTGGAGATTTGTGACATTCAAGATAAATGGAACAATCGATGATGCCATTCTACCGAGATTGTTTCCATTTTCCTTGAGGGACAGAGTAAAGAGATGGCTGCAATCTCTTCCACAACAAACAATTACTACCGGAGGGCGTTGGTCAAAATTTTTATATAAGTATTTTCCTCCCGCTAAAACTGCTAAACTTAGAAATGACATATCTTCTTTGTGCGTTTGATGATGAAAGCATGTACGATGCATGGGAGAGATTTAAAGATCTTTGAGATGCTACCCACATCACGGATTGCGGTTGTGGATGCAGTTCGGACCTTCTACGGCGGGTTGAACCTTGCAACGAGGCGATGGTGGATGCTACAGTGGGGCACTAAACAATAAGACGCCCGGCGGTGCTCGGGAACTTGATAGAGGAAATGGCCATGAACAACTATCGTTGGCAATCCTCTAGGAGCCGACCAGGAAGACAGGGAGTGGTCAACCAAGTGGACTCTACAGCCTTGGTACCAAGTGGAGCTTCTAGCCAAGAAGATCAACCAACTCCGGATGGCTCATGCAAATAACGTTGGTCGCGAAGTTTTGTGGTGGCCCGACATAAAGGCGAACTGCATCAAGGAGGTATGTTTGCTTCATCTTCTACTAGTTTTCCATCTAATTCGCTATGTCTTATGATGTTGAACAGTTGATTATATGGGGAATTCCCAAGGCAAAGTAGAATAACCCTTACAAAGTAATACATACAACCCTGGATGGCGAATCATCCCAATTTCACTTGGAGGAACAATAATGCCCGTGGTCCGCCAGTTTTCAAAGACTTCATCAACCGCCACAAAGAATAACCACCGGGCTCGCACAAGCTCCTCCTCCACAAGAAAAGCAGTCAAATTTAGAGGAGCTTATGATGAAGTTTGTGACATCTACGGAAACGAGATTCCAGCAGACTGATAGTGCACTTAGGAATCAGCAGGCCTCGATTCAGAACTTGGAGACTCAAATTGGCCAAATTTCTAAGATGCTTTCAGAGAGACCTCCAGGATCACTCCCTAGCACTATAGAGTCAAACCCGAGGGAGCATTGCAAGGCTATCACCTTGCGTTCAGGTAAGAAATTGACTGGTTCTTCACCTTTAGCTGATAAGGATAATACAATGCAGGTCGAGCCAGCTAAGGAAGGACCAGACCTTGAGGTGGTAGAGAATGAGAGAATGAAAGAATACAGGCAAAAGAGCCCTGTGCGGGAGCATCAGCCCCCGGTTCCATATCCTGCAAGGTTGAGGCAGGATAAGGTGGACAAGCAATACAGTAAGTTTCTTGACTTATTTAAGCAGCTGAAAATTAACTTACCTTTTATTGAGGCAATTTCACAGATGCCGAAGTACGCCAAGTTTTTAAAGGAGATTTTGAGCAACAAGAGGAAGTTGGAGGATCTTGGTCAGGTGGTGCTTAATGAGGAGTGTTCAACTATTCTCCGAACAAACGCCACTCAAGCGACGTAGGATCCGTGGAGTTTTACTATCCCTTGTATGATTGGTGATTTATCAATTAGTGGTGCATTGGCTGATTTAGGAGCTAGCATTAACTTAATGCCCACTAGTTTATTTGCCAAATTAGGGTTGCATGAACCTAAGCCTACTAGGATGAGTGTTCAGTTAGCAGATAGAACTGTTAAAATTCCTAGAGGTATTGTTGAAGATGTACTTGTAAAGGTAGATAAATTTATCTTTCCTATGGATTTTGTGGTAATGGATATGGAGGGTGAGAGCACTGTGCATCTTCTTATCCTGGGTAGGCCTTTCCTAGCTACATCGAGGGCTGTTATCGATGTAAGCGATGGAAAGCTTAAGCTTAGAGTTGATGATGAGACCATTACCTTTGACCTAGCCACTTCCATGAGACAGTCACTGGACTATGATAATACTGTATATTCTATTGATGTGATTGATGATGTGGTTGAGTCCCATTTGCAAGAAATTTTATAGTCTGACCCTTTGCAAGTAGCAATAGCTAAGGATGAGGAGGAGTTGTCCAACGAGCAAGTGTTGGAGCAACTCGCTGTTTTATTGGCTTCTGAGCCGAGCTTGTCAATCGATCCCTATCTTTTCTTGACAGTCCGGGGTGCGGAAAGTAAAGACTTCATTCGAGGACCCACCGCCTTAGAATCAAGGAGTTACCGAGCCACTTGGTTTATGCCTTCTTGGATGAAGAGAAGTGCTTACCAAGAATCATAGCAGCCCGATCTAACTCCAAGAAAAGCCATGTCATTGGAAGTTCTAAGGAAGTACAAGAAGGCCTTTGCTTTCAATATAGCAGATATCCCGGGCATAAATCCAAGTTTCCGCTCTTATAAGATTTCATTGGAGGGCAGTTTGGGTTGTTCAAATTTCAAAGACGACTCAATCCAAACATGAAAGAAGTGGTAAAGAAGGAGGTAATTAAACTTCTTGATGCAGTTTAATATATCCCATTTCCGGCGATTGGGTTAGTCCTATGCAGTTGTACCCAAGAAGGAGGCATCACAGTGGTAAGGAATGAGAAGGATGAGCTGATCCCAGGCTTTCGAGTTTGCATTGATTACTGTAGGCTTAAGATGCAACTCGGAAGGACCATTTCCCTCTTCCTTTTATTGATCAGATGATTGAACGTTTAGCAAGTCACATGTTTTATTGTTTTCTTGATGGCTTTTCAGGTTACTTTCAGATTCCTATTGCACCTGAGGACCAAGAGAAGACTACCTTCACCTGCCCTTATGGGACGTTTGCTTATAGACGGATGCCATTCGAACTGTGCAATGCACCGGCTACATTTCAGCGGTGCATGATGGCTATTTTTGAGGACATGATTGAGGAGTCTATGGAGGTATTTATGGATGACTTCTCTGTTTTTGGTAATTCTTTCTCTCTTTGTTTGGCAAACCTTGAGTGCATGTTAGCTAGGTGTATTGAGGCTAACTTGGTACTAAACTGGGAAAATGCCATTTCATGGTGAGAGGGGATTGTTTTGGGGCATAAGATCTCTCAGTCGGGATGGAGGTGGATAGAGCTAAGGTAGAAGTAATATCTAAGCTACCTCCTCCTAGTTCAAGGTATTAGGAGTTTTACGGGCCATGTAGGGTTTTATAGGAGATTTATTAGAGATTTCTCTAAGATTGCTAGGCCTCTCACTCAATTGTTAGTTAAAGATGTACCTTTTATTTTTGATGATGCATGCTTGGCGACTTTTGAGTTACTTAAGAAACTTCTCGACCCCAATCATGGTTTCTCCCGATTGGGGGCTGCCTTTTGAACTGATGTGCGATGCTAGTGATTATGCAGTTGGAGCTGTGCTTGGACAGAGGATTGAAAAGAAGTTCCAACCCATTTACTACACTAGCAAGACTTTGACGGGAGCCCAGGAACACTACACCACCACAAAGAAGGAATTATTGGCTGTTGTTTACGCCTTCGACAAGTTTAGATCATACCTCGTTCTCTCCAAAACCATTGTCTTCACGGACCACTCGGCGTTGAGGTACTTATTCCTGAAAAATGATGCGAAACTGAGATTGATTCGGTGGATTCTTTTGTTATAGGAATTTAATGTCGAGATCAAGGATAAGAAGCACGCGGAGAATCTGGCAGCGGACCATTTATCGAGATTGGAAAATCCTCACTTGGATGCACTTGATGAGACGGCCATAGACGATCGATTTCCGGAAGAACATTTATATGTCACCAGTATACACTGATACTCCCCGGTTTTCGGATTATGCTAACTATTTGGTTGCTAGGGTTCTACCAAAGGGTATGACTTATCGGCCAAAAGAAGAAATTCTTCACGATTTGAAATACTATATTTGGGAAGATCCCTTTTGTTTAAAGTATGTGCGATCGTGATTCACTGCCAGTATATGGCGAGGAGACTCTCCAAATATTGAAGCACCGCCATGAGGGACCCACCGGAGGTCATCAAGCAGCAAACCATACAATGAGGAAGGTGTTAGAGGCGGGATTCTATTGGCCTACGCTCTTCCAAGATGCACGGAAATTTGTTCAGTTTCAGGACCTTGCCGGCAGTAATATCTCTTCTCGTGATGAGATGCCCCAAACTGTGCAAGTCGTTGAGATTTTTGATGTTTGGGGCATCGACTTCATGGGACCCTTTCCCTCTTCGTATGGTTATAAGTACATTCGGTTGCCGTTGAATATTTCTCTAAATGGCTCAAGCTCAGTCAGCCACTGACGATGCCAGGGTTGTCTGCAGGTTCCTTAAGCGATTGTTTGCTAGGTTTGGCATACCTAGGGCGCTTATTAGTGATAGAGGAACACATTTCTGCAACGCCCAATTAGAGAAAGTACTTAAGCGGTACCGAGTTACTCATCGATTCTCTACTCCCTATCACCCCTAGACTAGTGGGCAGGTTGAGGTAACTAATAGGGGTATTAAACGTATTTTAGAGAGAACCATTAGTACCAGTAGGAAGGACTGGACTCTTAAGTTGGATGATGCATTATAGGCGTTTAGGACTACTTTTAGGACATCTATAGGTTTTACGCCCTATCGCCTTGTTTATGGAAAGTCATGTCATTTGCCTGTTGAGTTAGAGCATAGGGCACTTTGGGCCCTTAGAACTTGTAACTTTGATATTGATTCTGTAGGTAAGGAGCGACAATGGCAGCTGAGTGAGCTAGATGAGTGGCGCCAGCAGGCGTATGAAAACTCCTCAACTTACAAAGCAAGGACTAAGAAATGGCATGATCAAAGGATTCGTGAGCTTAAGGAGTTTCAGGTTGGGGATCGAGTGTTGCTTTACAACTCGCCGTCTGTTTCCGAAAAGTCGCAGATCGCTTGGTCCGGACCATTTCGGATCGGACAAGTCTTTCCATATGGAGTGGTAGAGTTGCATCATCCAGAGAAGGGAAACTTCAAAGTGAATGGCCATCGGCTAAAGCGATACCAATGTAACTCGTTGGATAGTGAGCAACGAGTTGACCTGGCTTTGTATGCACAAGAAGGGTGATCCGAATGAGTCAAGCTTAAGACTCTGCAAATAAGCACTTCTGTACATTCAACTTGGATTATACTTTTATGTTTTTAATTAGTTGTGATTGTTTCATCATTTTCATTTGACTTTATTATAGTTGCTTAACAGTAATTAGGGTTTTTAATTTTTCGGACTTATATAATCGGAGAGGACGGACTCTTCCGTTTGACCATATCTACTTGTTTTATGATCTAATTACATGCTTATATGTGTTAATTACAGGTAGGGGGAAAGGCGGCTCGAGATGGCAAAGGAAAGCCCAGAAACACTCCGTTTCACCACGGTTTCCGTGGCCATCACGGGCTAGAACACCAGGCCGTGCTGAGGAGCACGGCCAGAGTCAAGCCCGTGTTGAAGGATAAAGAATAATTTGTCACGGATTTCGAAGGCATCACGGAATAAAACCCCATGCCGTGCTCATTAGCACGGCCGTGCCATTGCCCGTGCCAAGGTGCATCACAAGAAGTTAAAGGCTCAAGACGGGTCGAGTCCTACGGGTCAAGACGGCCTTTACCTCACCCGTACGAACACGTGCCTATAAGAAGGGAGGCCTCCGAAAATTTTGCTTCCCTTTTGTTTTTCTTAGCTCAAAGGTGTTGTTCTTATACCCTTATCTCACCCTTCTCACTTTCCTTAGCGAACTCAGGTGATATGACGGACCGCGATAAATCTCATAGAAAGCAACTGAAATGCGTCACATTAGCAAGCGATCGCGTGGTGAAGGAACGTCTTCCTCCACAGCTGTGAACCAACACCAAAGACTTCCACCTCCACCACAACAAAGAAATAATCCGACCTCGGAAAGCACTGCTGTGAATCCATCCACACCGTCATCCATTGTGGACATTCCCTAATCGCAGACAATGAAAGTAGATTCCAAGTCATGAGATGGAAGTAAGTGATGGCGGTACGTTGCATAGACTTCACATCCCTAGAGAGTGGGATTGGCTCAAGATATGCACACACTGCTCGAGACTGCCGTATGCGAGATTCTTTGACATCATTGAGCCAACCTACCGTGAGCTTACGATCGAGTTCCTCAAAGACCTTCTTCCCGCAGCACATCAGCGATGCAATTTATTTCAGGCTTGGGGAAGGGAGTTCTCGATGTCGGTCCCATAATTTGGCATGCATTTGGGATTATGGACCGAACAAGAAATCTTTGGGAGGAGTATCAGGGATGTCTCTACATCCACCCAATTTCATATGACGCCATGTGGGACTCATTGGTAATGAGGCCGAAACATACTACCCAAGGTGTCTAAGGCCTCTAGCCTACCGGACCATCTCCGCTACATTCATACCCTACTAGCTTACACCATTACAGGGGGCGGGGGCAGTCCACCTGATGTCTTTATTCTCTACGCTATGCAACATCGGAAGAAGCTAGACTTGGGATATTTATTGGCTCGCCAAGTCCGTTCATTTATAGTAGAGCCTTGGGAAGAAGATGCATTGTTGTTTCGGTCCGTATGTGACTAGGTTAGCTAAGAGACTGGATGTATTGGACGACCGCTCTCTTGGAACTTTCAAATATTGGTGACATGACACCACTAGGGATCGGACAGATGATCAACATGCGGATGATCACGGCCACTAGACATCCACATGGTATTGAATATAGGCTCGTGAGCACAATAGTCGGGGGAAGCTAGAGGGCAATGGCCAGAGGAGCCCAACATCCGTCGGTACGGGATCCCGGATGTTAGGATTCCTAACCCGGCCTAGAGTGTTTATGCCCTCATCCGGAGCCTCATCCTCTCATTCACAGGCCATCAAGCATTCTGATGCTATGGCTAGATCGAGTCTGCGATCTACAACAATAGTAGTATACTGAGTTTGTGCGGTTTCAAGAAGAAACGAAGGCACAATTGGGCAGTTTGAACAGTATACTTCAACAGTTCCTGAGTGGTTTAGAAAGACAGGCCACCTAGACAGACTTCATAGTAGTGCAGATTCAAAAGATGGCAGAGGCTGGAGCATAAAATCAGCGGCTCATTGATGATATGGAGTTCGATTTGGCAACATGCTTCACGGACCCTGATCCAGCACCGCCACCTTCCTCAGCAAATTTCCCTGCCCCCCAACTTTCAGCAGATCCAACCAGTGAGGATACACCATCAGTAGACTCCTAGCGAAAACAAAAATTTGTGATATTTTCCTCTTTCCTTTTTCTTTATTTTTTTTATTTTTATTTATTTTCTTTCAATTTATTATCTCCTTTTACTTTCTTGCTTGTAGCTTGCTTAATTTTATGTTATTTCCTTGCACTTGTCTATTTATGTTAAGTAGAACACTATGCCTTTTTAATTAAAAAAAAAAATCAGCATGATCTTCCATAACCATAATGTGTGAATCATATGCTTCCTCAGTCTTCATCTCTCTAACACTGTGGACAGTGTTATACTAAAATGTGGGGTAGGTACCTACCGATGTTGTGCCTATCTTGAGTTTTGTTTTAATTAAGTAGTTGATGACTTTTTCTCCTTTGAATGGATTCCCTTATAGCTTTTATCGAACCTTGTTGGGAAGAAGGGAATGAATAAATCTCTTAACTACAATCCAACTAGGTAAAACTGGTATTTTTCCTTAATTCTTCCATATTACTTTATCTTAGATATAGAACACTGTTAATATTGCTGCTTATTATTGTGATTGACTGTTTAAACTTTGGGTTGAGAATTCATGCAATTTTAACCCACTCAGATGGTGAGATTTTGAGCCAATTGGTGCATCACTATTATGCTCCCTTTTCTTTCATTAGTGAGCATTTTACAGAATCTCTGTTTCTAGAACTTGCTTTACGATATCTGTTGAGATTACATGAATTGTCAATAATCGTGAGATGATTTGGGCACTTAGGATTTACACAATTTGGCCAAAAAGCCTAACCCTGTTTTTCCCTTAGTGAACCAATTTTGAGCCTTAGCCATTCCTTTCGTGATAATAATAATAGTGACACTCATTGTATCACTTCTATTCATTTGACCATTCTTTCTACCATTGTTGCTGGAAATTACATAAGTTATGCTGCATTTTACTTTGGATCAATCTGCATTCATATATTTCACTAAGTTGCTAGATTTTTCATAGATGCTCCCTTCAATTATTGTATGTGTCAATAACCAACAACTCCTACATAAGCTGTTGTAATATATATACATAGTATATATATAATTATATATATAAAAAAAAGAAGAAAGTATTAATTTAGTTCATTTCGAGCATCATCTTATTTTTAGAGCAACTTAGTGTTCATTTTGGTACGACTTGATCCTTCGTTACTTTCTTGCATTACTTGCTTAACTTCCGGCAACTTGTAGCCTACTTTCCATATTTATACGTGCACTTACCTTAACCCCATTACAACCGGCTCAAGACCCTTTGATCATGATTATTGATTATTTCGTAGTAGTGGAGATTGAATCCATAAGCAAGCCTATGGTAAGCACTTTTTCGGTATTTTTGCATTGAGAGCTTGGTGATCTTCTTTCACCTATATACACTTGTGTGTTTTGAGTGACATCTTGTGAGGCATGGTTCTCAATTTCTCAATTTAGATGGTTTATCATTTTAACTTTAGCAACTTTATTAAGTTTGTTCTCTCTCTTAAGGATTTAGTGATTTGGGGATTTTGGAAAAAATCATTACGGAGTTTTGAAATTTGTTTTGAGCTAACCTCCTGCAATGCATTTGATTGAGTTATTTGGTATCTGTTTGAGGAGTGAGTTGTAAATTGCTTGAGGATAAGCAAAAGTTTAAGTATGGGGTAATTTGATAAGCATCATAATACACATGTTTTCATGCCCGATTGTTTACATTTTTTATGCACGATTATCCCGTTTTATGCTAGAATCACCTGTCTTTTGTTTCCTTTCTCATTTCAGGTCATTTTTGAAGGACATCATCAGTAATCGAGGGACATACGTGTGATTACGGACCAAAATCCATCAGATTGGGCGAGGAGTAGCACCTAGAGGGATGAGCACGGCCTGGACTCCGGCCGTGCTGAATTACCAAGAGGCTATCCCCAATTGTGCCATTTCAGCACGACTTCCTAGCTACTGATGGCTTCTTTATGCAACCTACACCTAAGGCAGTGAACCTACCGATGCAGCCTAGCACTAGTGAGTATCAAGGTCGTATCCCTGGAGATCGGGTGAACCTAGAGTTACTACCGCTATGTTATCTAGTCCGAAATAGGGTGTGAAAGTTCTAACATACCGGTAATGGTTATGAGTGCAATTAAGTAAATGAAGGACAACAATGGACAATTAAAAGACAATTGTAAAGAGAGAAATAAATCCAAAAGGGAGCCTAAGTGATGGAATTCTAAAGATGAATTTTATGGATTGCCGATCTTGCTTACCCGTGCCTAAATCTCGAATTGAATCCGGTTCCTCTCTCGAGCTTACCGGATTCCTAAACTGCACTAACCTAATGGAATCTCTTCCTATCGGATTACTACAAATTAGCATTAAGTATGATTTAAGACTATTAAGAGTTGTTAGTTCTTAATCCGTGAGTAAATCAACCTCATCTCTAAGTGTTAACTACCGGTCCTTACTATTCAAAATCCAAATTTGTAACAAGCATTTCTCAATGTCAAGAAACAACCTAATAAACAATTAATCCAACGTCTCAAATTAATTGCATCAAACTTTTATTCACTGAATAGCAAGAAGATTGCAAGAATGACAATTATAAAAACTAACAATTAAGCATAATCCATCAACAAAGGTGAACCCTAATGGATTCAAAAGATCTAGCTGCTCATGTTCATAGTCAAAGCAATTAAAGAACAAAATAAGGAAAAACAAATTAAAGGTATGTACACCCTTCTCTTTCAAGCTGAATGAGAAACCCTAAATTTGCAAATTCAAAATCTCAAACCCTAATTGCCTTTTGAATGCTCCCAAAGTTTGTCTTGATCTTCAATTCGATGTTGGAATAAGTGGAATCCCCCCTTCAATTGATGAAAATTGATCTCTCCAGGTCTACAATTGAGGTATAGGAAATATTTGATTAAGTGTGTGCCTTGGAATTGAGTCCAAAAATCGTCTTTCTTTTATTAGAATTCAAAATCGCCTATATAGTTGATTCAAGACACGAGTCCAGTGGTCGCGGCCGAACTGTGGAGTCTGGCCGAGCCACCACAGGCCGTGCCTGGCGTGCCGATCCACCACAGCCGCGGCCGGAGGCCGTGGTGGCTACCAAGGCGTGTTTGAAATGGCACAATTGGGGATAGCCTCTTGATAATTCAGCACGGCCGGAGTCCAGGCCGTGCTCAACCCTCGGGGTGCTTGTTCTCACCCAATTTGATGGATTTTGCTCCGTAATCCCACGTATTTCCCTTGATTACTGATGGTGTCCTTCGAAAATGACCTGAAATGAAAAGGAAAACAAAAGACAGGTGATTCTAGCATAAAACGGGATAATCATGCATAAAAATGTGAACAATTGGGCATGAAAACATGTATAGTATGATGCTTATCAAATTACCCCATGCTTAAACTTTTGCTTGTCCTCAAGCAATTTACAACTCACTCCTCAAAAGATATCAAATAACTCAATCAACTGCATTGCAGGAGGTTAGCTCAAAATAAATTTCAAAACTCTGTAATGATTTTTCCCAAAATCCCAAAATCACTAAATCCTTAAGAGAAAGAGCAAACTTAATAAAGTTGCTAAAGTTAAAATGATAAACTATCTAAATTAAGAAATTGAGAATCATGCCTCACAAGATATCACTCAAAACACACAGGTGTATATAGGTGAAAGAAGATCGCGAAGCTCTCAACGCAAAAATACAGAAAAAGTGCTTACCATAGGCTTGCTTATGGATTCAATCTCCACTACTACGAAATAATCAATATTCATGATCAAAAGGTCTTGAGCCAGGTTGTAATGGGGTTAAGGTAAGGTACGTATAAATATGGAAAGTAGGCTACAAGTTGCTGGAAGTTAAGCAAGTAATGCAAGAAAGTAATGAAGGATCAAGTGTTGTACCAAAATGAACACTAAGTTGCTCTAAAAATAAGATGATGCTCGAAATGAACTAAATTAATACTTTCTACTTTTTTTTTGTATTTTTTTGTTTTGTTTTTTTTTTGTTTTTTATTTTTTATTTTTAAATATATATACTATGTATATATTACAAATTTATGTAGGAGTTGTTGGTTATTGACACATACAATAATTGAAGGAAGCATCTATGAAAAATCTAGCAACTTAGTGAAATATATGAATGCAGATTGATCCAAAGTAAAATGCAGCATAACTTATATAATTTCCAGCAACAATGGTAGAAAGAATGGTCAAATGAATAAGTGATAAGATGAGTGTCAACAAGTATTATTGTCAAGAAATGAATGGCTAAGGCTCAAAATTGGTTCACTAAGGGAAAAATAGGGTTAGGCTTTTTTTCTTTTTGGCCAAATTGTGTAAATCCTAAGTGCCCAAATCATCTCACGATTATTGACAATTCATGTAATTTCAACAGATATCGTAAAGCAAGTTCTAGAAACAGAGATTCCGAAATGCTCACTAATGAAGGAAAAGGGAGCATAATAGTGATGCACCAATTGGCTCAAAATCTCACCATTCGAGTGACTTAAAATTGCATGAATTCTCAACCCAAAGTTTAAATAGTCAATCACAATAATAAGCAGTAATATTAATAAGTGTTCTATATCTACGATAAAGTAATAAGGAAGAATTAAGGAAAAATACCGGTTTACCTCGGCCGGATTGTAGTTGAGAGATTTATTCATTGCCTTCTTCCGAACAAGGTTCGATAAAAGCTATAAGGGAATCCATTCAAAGGAGAAAAAGTCATCAACTACTTAATTAAAACAAAACTCAAGATAGGCACAACATCGGTAGGTCCCTACCCCATATTTTAGTATAACACCGTCTACGGTGTTAGAGAGATTTAGACCGAGGAAGCATATGATTCACACATTATGGTTATGGAAGATCATGCTGAATTTTTTATTTTTATTTTTAATTAAAAACTATAATGTTCTACTTAACATAAACAAACAAGTGCAAGGAAATAACATAAAAGTAAACAAGCTACAAGCAAGAAAGTAAAAGGAGATAACAAATTGAAAGAAAGAAAAATAAAAAATAAAAAAATAAAGAAAAGGATGGAGGAAAATATCACAAATTTTTTTCTTTCCGTTAGAGTCCCCGACGGTGTATCCTCACCGGTTGGATCTCGCTCGGAAGTTGGGGGCAGGGAAATTTGTTGAGGGAGGTTAAGGTGGTGGATCGTGGTCTGAAGCATGTCGCCAAATCGAACTCCATATCATCAATGAGCCGTTGATTTTGTGCTCCAACCTCTTGCATCTTTTGAACTGCACTACTATGAAGTCTGTCTGGGTGGCCTGTCTTTCTAAACCACTCGTGAATTGTTGAAGTGTACCGCTCAAACCGCCTAACTGCGGCTTCTTCGCTTTCTTGAAACCGCACAAACTCGGTATCGTCATTGTAGATCGCAGACTCGATCTAGACGGCCGGCCAAAGCAGTTGATCCTGACGCTCGATGGCTCTACCGAATGAGAGGATGAGGCTCCGGATGAAGGCATAAACACTCTAGTCGGGTTAGGAATCCTAACATCCGGAATCCCACCGACGGATGTTGGGCTCCTCTAGCCACGCCTCTAGCTTCCCCCGACTATTGTGCTCACGAGCCTATATTCAATACCATGTGGATGTCTAAAGGGCCGTGATCATCCGCATGTTGATCATTTGTCCGATCCCTAGTGGTGTCATGTCACCAATATTTGAAAGTCTACGCATAGTCGTCCAATACATCTAGCCTCTTAGCTAACCTAGTCACATACGGACCAAACAACAATGCATCTTCTTCCGAAAGGCCTACTATAAATGAACGGACTTGGCGAGCCAATAAATATCCCAAGTCTAGCTTCTTCCGATGTTGCATAGCCCAGAGAATAAAGACATCGGTCATGGATCGCCCAAACGCCCCGAATGGTGTAAGCTAGTAGGGTATGAATGTAGCGGAGATGGTCCGATAGGCTAGATGCCTTAGACTGGGTAGTATGTTTCCGTACCATTACCAATGAATCCCACATGGCGTCATATGAAATTGGATGGATGTAGAGACAACCCCGATACTCCTCCCCGAGATTTCTTGTTCACCCATAATCCCAAATGCATTCCAAATTGTGGGACCGACATCGAGAACTCCCTTCCCCAAGCCTAAAATAAATTGCATCAGCCGATGCCAGCCAGGATCCGCTGCCGCAGGAAGAAGGTGCCGAGGAACTCGATCAAGCTCAATGATGTCAAGGAATCTCGCATATGGCGTAGTCTCGATCACAGGTGTACATCTTGAGCCAATCCCACTCTCTCTAGGGATGTGAAGTCTATGCAACGGCCCGCCATCACTTGCTTCCATCTCATGACTTGGAATCTACTTTCATTGTCCGCATTAGGGAATGTCCACAATGGATGACGGCCAGTGTGGATGGATTCACAGTAGTGCTCTCCGAGGTCGGACTATTCTCGTGTGGTGGAGGGAAGTGCCGGTGCCGGTTCTCGTGTCAGGAGGAAGACGCCTTCACCACGCGATCGCATCGGTAGCGACGCTGCTTCGCTTCTACGAGATTTATCGCGTCATATCACCTAATGCAACGAATTATTAGTTTTTGTAAAAATTCAAGTTAATGAAAGAAATAATCTACCGAATCAACAAAGTATAATGATTATACTTGACTAACCAAAACTTGTATAAACTAATAAACCGATATATATCAATCCAATTTATCATGAACCAAAGAATTGCAATTTAAATCTAAACATTATTCATGCTTTGCATGTCAGAGGCACATTTTATTTCCACCAAAACCCCACAGTTATTAATTTCATAACCAACTACACCACAAACACAACAACTAATGTAGATTAACCTAACCAAGGTCATATAGTTACACTATAGAGCCACCAAAATATCCTAGCATGTCCTAACAAAAGTATATGTCTAAAATAGAAGTGAAATCATAATAATAAAATAATAAAAAAAAAAAAATATAATGCAACAAATGAAGGGACTTACCCGAGTTCGCTTAGGAAAGTGAGAAGGGTGAGATAGGGGTATAAGAACAACACCTTTGAGCTAAGAAAACAAAAGGGAAGCAAAATTTCGGAGGCCTCCAATTCTTATAGGCACGGCTTTCAAGACGGGTGAGGGTAAGGTCAGGTCGACAAGACGGCTAGGACTCGCCCGGCCGATCCTTTTATTTCTTTGATGCTCCTGGCACGCAAGACAGATGCACAGGCTTCTCAAAGACGGCTAGGTCAGGTCCCGGCCGCTTCTAAACCGTGACAATTGCTCTTTATCCTTCAACACGGTCTTGACTCGGCCGCAGCTCATCAAGACGGCCCGTGATGCACTGTGATGGCCACTTAAACCGTGGTGAAACGGAGTTTTCCTGGGCTTGCCTTTGCCGACTCGAGTCGCCTTGCCCCCATACCTATAATTAACACATATGCATGTAATTAGATCATTAAACAAGTAGATATGGTCAAACGGAAGAGTTTGTCCTCTTCGATTCTATAAGTCCGAAAATTAAAATTAACCTAATTATTTTTAAGCAACTATAATAAAGTCAAATGAAAATAATGAAACAATCACAACTAATTAAAAATATGAAAGTATAATCCAAGTCGAATGTACAAGTGCTTATTTGCGAGTCTTAAGCGTGACTCATTCGGATCACCCTTCTATGCATACAAAGCCAGTCAACTCGCTGCTCACTATCCAACGAGTTACAATGATATCGCTTTAGCCGATGGCCGCTCACTTTGAAGTTCCCTTCCGGATGATGCAACTCTACCACTCCATATGGAAAGACTTGTCCGATCCGAAATGGTCCGCACTAACGAGTCTCAGAGCTTCCGGAAACAGACGAAGGCTAGAGTTGTAAAGCAACACTCGATCCCCAACCTGAAATTCCTTAGGCTCACGAATCCTTCGATCATGCCATTTCTTAGTCCTTGCTTTGTAAGTTGAGGAGTTTTCGACATCACCGGGCGCCACTCATCTAGCTCACTCACCGCCATTGTCGCCCTTACCCGCATAATCAATATCAAAGTTACAAGTTCTAAGGGCCCAAAGTGCCCTATGCTCTAACTCAACAGTAAATGACATGACTTTCCATAAACAAGGCGATAGTATGAAACCTATAGATGTCCTAAAAGCGCCCTAAACGCCCATAATGCATCATCTAACTTAAGAGTCCAAATTCTTCCCACCGGTACTAACGGCCTCTCTAAAATACGCTTAATACCCCTATTAGTTACCTCAACCCGCCCACTAGTCCGGGGTGATAGGAGTAGAGAACCGATGAGTAACTCCGCATCGCTTAAGTACTTTCTCTAATTGCGTTGCGAAATGTGTTCCTCTATCACTAATAAGCGCCCCTAGGTATGCCAAACCTAGCAAACAATCGCTTAAGGAACCTGCAGACAACCCTAGCATCATCATGGTTACAGCCCGAGCTCGTGCCACTTAGAGAAATATTCAACAAAGAACTGAATGTACTTATTACCATACCAAGAGGGAAAGGGTCCCATGAAGTCGATGCCCCGGACATCAAAAATCTCAACGACTTGCACACCGGTTTGGGGCATTTCATCACGAGAAGAGATATTACCGCAAGCGGTCACAAACCTTAACAAATTTTCGTGCATCTGGAAAAGCGAGGCCAACAGAATCCCGCCCCAAGACCTTCCTCGCAGATGGTTTGCCGCTTGATGACCTCCAAGGTCCCTCATGGCATTGCTTCAATATTTGGAGAGTCTCCTCGCCATATACACAACCATGAATCACCGATCCGCATATACTTTAAACAAAAAGGATCTTCCCAAATATAGTATTTCAAATCAAGAATTTCTTCTTTGTCGATACGCCATACCCTTTGGTAGAACCCTAGCAACCAAATAGTTAGCATAATCGGGAAAACCAGGGAGTATCACAGTATACCGAGTGACATACAAATGTTCTTCCGGAAATCGATCATTTATGGTCGCCCCATCAAGTGCATCTAAGTGAGGATTTTCCAATCTCGATAAATGGTCCGTCCGCCGATTCTCCGCTACTTCTTATCCCTTGATCTCGACGCCAAATTCCTCAGAATAAAAGAATCCACCGAATCAATCTTTGCCGCATCATTTTTAGGAATAAGTACCTCAATGCCGAGTGGTCCGTGAAGACAATGGTTTTGGAGAGAACGAGGTATGATCTAAACTTGTCAAGGCGTAAACAACCGCCAATAACTCCTTCTCCGTGGTGGTGTAGTGTTCGCCTCGCCAAGGTCTTGTCATGTAGTAAATGGGTTGAAACTTCTTTCAATCCTCCGCCCAAGCATACCCAATCGCATAATCACTAGCATCGCACATCGTCAGGCAGCCCCAATCGGGAGAAACCATGATCGGGGTCAGAAGTTGAAGTTTCTTCAAGAACTCAAAAGCCACGCATGCATCATCAAAATAAAAGGTACATCCTTAACTAACAATTGAGTGAGGGCCTAGCAATCTTAGAAAAATCTCTAATAAATCTCCTATAAAACCGCATGGCCCGTAAAACCCCTAATGTACCTTTAACGGAACTAGGAGGAGGTAGCTTAGATATTACTTCTACCTTAGCTCTATCCACCTCCATCCCACCGAGAGATCTTATGCCCTAAAACAATCCCCTCTCTTACCATGAAATGACATTTTCCCGGTTTAGTACCAAGTTAGCCTCAATACATCTAGCTAACATGCGCTCAAGGTTTGCCAAACAAAGAGAGAAAGAATTACCAAAAATAGAGAAGTCATCCATAAATACCTCCATAGACTCCTCAATCATGTCCTCAAAATAGCCATCATGCACCACTAAATGTAGCTCGCATTGCACAACCAATGGCATCCGTCTATAAGCAAACGTCCCATAAGGGCGGTGAAGGTAGTCTTCTCTTGGTCCTCGTGCAATAGAATCGAAAGTAACTTTGAAAAGCCATCAAGAAAACAATAAAACTTGTGGCCTGCTAAACGCTCAATCATCCGATCAATGAAAGGAAGAGGAAAGTGGTCCTTCCGAGTTGCATCATTAAGCCACGGTAATCAATGCAAACTCGGAAGCCTGCTACCGTCCGAGCCTGGATCACCATCCTTCTCATTCCTTACCACTGTGATGCCTCCTTTCTTGGGTATAACCTCGCATGTGACTAACCCACGAATCGCCGGAAATGGGATATATCAAACCTGCATCAAGAAGTTTAATTACCTCCTTCTTTACCACTTCTTTCATGTTCTGATTGAGTCGCCTGAGGCCGAACGACCTACCCCGAAACGCCCCCAATGAAATCTTATGAGAGCGAAACTTGGATTTATGCCCGGGATATCGGCTATATTGAAAGCAAAGGCCTTCTTGTACTTCCTTAGAACTTCCAACAAACATGGCTTGTTCTTCGGAGTTAGATCACGCTATGATTACCGGTAAGCGCTTCTCTTCATCCAGGAAGGCATAAACCAAGTGGCTCCCAGAATTCCTTCCGCTCTAAAACTGGTGGGTCCTCGAATGAAGTCTTACTTTCCGCACCCCGGACTGTCAAGAAAAGATAGGATCAGTTGACAAGCTCCTACCGTGGGCTTAATAAAACAATGAGTTGCTCCAACACTTGCTCACTGGACAACTCCTCATCCCTCGGCCTAATGCTACTTGCAAAGGGTCGTACATAAAATTTCTTGTAAATGGGACTCAACCACATCATCAATAACATCAATAGAACATACGATTATCATAGTCCGTTGGATCGCCCCATGGAAGTGGCCGTGTCAAAGGTAATGGTCTCTTCATTAACTCTAAGCTTAAGCTTTCCATCGCTACATCGACAATTTCGATGTAGCTAGGAAAGGCCTACCAGGATAAGAGGCAAGGCTATCACCCTCCATATCCATTACCACAAAATCTACAGGAAAGATAAATTTATCTACCTTTACAAGTACATCTTCAACAATACCTCTAGGAATTTTAACACCCTATCCGCTAATTGAACACTCATCCTAGTAGGCTTTGGCTCATGCAACCCTAATTTGGCAAATAAACTAGTGGGCATTAAGTTAATACCGGCTCCTAAATCAGCCCAATGCACCACTAATTGATAAATCACCAATCATACAAGGGATAGTAAAACTCCCCGGATCTCACGCTTGAGTGGCGCTTGTTTTGGAGAATAGCCGAACACTCCTCATTAAGCACCACCCCGACCAAGATCCTCCAACTTCCTC